>NC_040082.1:7575757-7878787 GCF_003369695.1 Bos indicus x Bos taurus
CAACAGCACCCAGAGCATAATCTCACATATATGGGATCTAAAAAAAGTCAAACTCATAGTAACAGAATAAAATGTTGCTTTCTAGTAGCCAGGGAAGTGGGGCAGATAACAGTAAAGGGGAACAAATATTGAGTTAAAAGATGAATAAGCCCTGGAGCCCAAGAAAATAAAGTCTGTCATCTTTTCCATTGTTTCCCCATCTATTTGCCATGAAGTGGTGGGACCGGATGCCACAATCTTAGTTTTTTGAATGTTGAGTTTTAAGCCAGTTTTTTCACTCTCCTCTTTCACTTTCATCAAGAGGCTCTTTAGTTCTTCTTTGCTTTCTGCCATAAGGGCGATGTCATCTGCATATATGAGGTTATTGATATTTCGGCAATCTTGATTCCGGCTTGTAGACAGCAAAATTAGAGTCTTTAGTACCAAGTCAAAATTTGACTGAATCAATAATGCCTGTCCCCTTTCAAATGTGTTTATGTGGGAATAAATATGATATGGTTATCATATTATTGGAGCAAACGCAAGTCATATCTATTGAGTGCTTATACATGCCAGAGACTGTGATAAGTGCTTCCAAGATTTATCTCATTTAATTATTAAACCAACCTTATAAGATGAGGACTACTGTCATCATCCATTTTAATGAATGAGGAATGTGAGTCCTAAAGACGTTAAATTATTTTCTCAAGATGAATCATCTAGGGATATTATACCTACAACATAAAGTTCTGTTTTACACTGTATCCCATAGCTTTGTGTCATTGATGGCATTACTTCATCATCAAAAATCTGGTTTGTTTAATGCTTATAAAGATAACATAAAATTTGGATTTTAATGAATTTATAAACCTGGGCCCTAATATTCACTCATTCACTTGAAAAACGAAGACCAAATTCCGAACTGCACTACTGGGTTAATCAAAAAATACAACACTTAAAGCTCACTGAGAAAAGAGAGTGAAACTGTAGTTGTTTCACTCCCAGGATTAATTGTTTCTCTTCTACCATGAGGAATGTATCTGCTCTTTGACAAACTGCTGACAACTTTGCCACACAGTAGGGGAGCGCATATGCTCTACTGTGACATTGTAAAATGAAAATGCGGATGGAATTCTGTCGCCTACAGCTGTTAACTTTTTAAACAGCATTAGGAAATTTTGCCAAATTAATTCTATATATGTAGTAGAAGAAATAACAATAAACGATTTGTCTTGTTTTCATTAAGAATAAGTACATAATGAAGGAGAGAGCAAGTAGAGCACAAAATCACCATCCTTAAAAAGTCTCACATTAGATTTTCTTTTTTTTTAATTAATTTATCTATTTTAATTGAAGGCTAATTACTTTACAATATTGTGCTGGTTTTGCCATACATTGACATGAACCAGCCATGGGTGTACATGTGTTCCCCATCCTGAACCCCGCCTCCCACCTCCCTTCCCATCCCATCCCTCAGGGTCCTCCCAGTGCACCAGCCCTGAGCCCCTTGTCTCATGCATCGAACCTGGACTGGCAATCTAGTTCACGTATGGTAATATACATCCATTAGATTTTCACAGAGCACTTCACTTTCAAGTGGCTGAACAAAATACAACAGTAAACAAACTGCAAAAACAGTTAAAAATGTAAACAAACAAACAAATAATTAGGTAGGTAAGGCCTTAAGTGTCTCTAATTCCCACTGTAAGAAGAGAATTGAACAAACACTCACTGGACAATGTTTATTTGCCAGGCAATGGTCCAGAAAATTCACAAATTCTGTTTTATGTTATAGATGTTATAGATGAGGAAACTAGAACTTGTACTTTATGCTTCTCAGGAAATCCAAGGGCTTTTCTAGGCTACAGAAAAGATTCCGAGTCTGGTTATATGACTTCAAAATCTATTTTTCCAGGACTTCCCTGTTTGTTAAGTGGTTAAGAACATGCCTTGCAGTGCGAGGGATGCCGGTTCAATCCCTGGTCTGGGAACTAAGATGCCACCTGCTGCAGACCAACTAAGCCTGCGGGCTGCAACCACTCAGTCTGGACACTGCAACGAAAGACCCTGCATGCCGAAACTGAGACCTGACAAAGTCCAATAATCGAATAAATAACTGTTTTTAAGAAGTAAACAGAATATATCTTTTCCTATCTTATTACACTGTTGACAAAGCATAAAACAAATAGAGATCAAAAAAAATTAAAAGAAAGTACTTGATTCATTATGACTTGTTTATTAGCACTAAAAATTTAATTTGAAAAAAAAAATAGATAAATAAACCTGGCTAGAAGTTCTGGGCATCTGACAAGAGGAAGCAACATTACCACCCTGAAGAATTTTTAAGACAACTGAGTGGCTTGAAAAGCAGAGAGCGAGAGATAAAGTCCTTGAAAATCATTCTGTGGCTTAAAGCTGATACATCTGAAAGAGGATATGTGGATGCGATCCAGTGGGCAATTGCTACACAGCTGCCACCTTTACCGTCCCTGCCGTTTGCACCCTCTAACCAACTGTCCCGACCAGTATTCCTGCGCGTCAGCCAGTTTTGCTCCCTGAGACACTGCAGCCTGGTGTGCAGGAACAGTACTGTCAAGAAGTCTTCTTCTTGTTGTTGTTTTTCAAATTTTGTCAGAAATTCCTTTCTTCTGATAAAAGCACAATGTCCCAGATCCAAAGCGAACATGACCTTTTTTGATCTTTCCTTTTCTTTTTATTCATGGTCTGCAAAAAACCCACTGACATATCTTGAAAGAAAAGCTCAAGGTAGGACTTTTCACATGAATTCACTCCTTTGGTATTTCCCAAACAACATTTGTAAGTCAAATATCAGATGCCCCTTTGACCCATACCCTCATGGGGTTCTTTATATCTGAGAAATTTCTTTCATTCACTTACGGCAGTTTGTCTTCTGCTATTTTGTGAAAATTTCTGGGGACACATATGGATAGGCAAATGCAACAAATGTCTCTGCTTCATTCAAAACTATCAAACTGTCTAGAAGCTGCAACTTGATTTTCAGAATAGATGGACACTTATCTCTATCTAAAGAGAAATATAACAATTCTAACTTAATTAAATTCCATGGTAAGAACAAACCAGTGTCTACAGGGCTCATCATTTGAGATAATACAACAAATATACATTGGCCCAGACCTTACAAAGTTTGTTACCTCTTAAATTACAGTAATTCAGATTTTAATAAATATGATTTTTTTCTTGATCTGCCAAGGAACTCTAATTTACCGATTTATTACCTTGGTGGTATAAATCTTTTTCAAATAATAGCTAGAATGACAACTAAAATAAATCCAGTGATTAGAATACATTATCTAGGTTTAGAATTAAAAGCTTTGGCTTTCCTTTAGTGTTTGTGTCCTCTGACCATATCAACAATGCTTTGGCACTGAAGCTTTTTTGAAGGACCATTCCATTTACAGAACTTTACTTCCATTGCTGGAGCCCATACTTTGCCAGTCAGCTTGTAGAATGATTAATCATGTTGGTAGAAATCTTTATAGTACCAACATTTGATTAGAAATTTTTTAAAAATCCTAAAAGTCATGAAATTAAATTTCAGCCATGAAAATAAAAGATGCTTGCTCCTTGGAAGAAAAGCTATGACAAACCTTGACAGAGTATTAAAAGGCAGAGACATTACTTTGCTGACAAAGGTCCATCTAGTCAAAGCTATGATTTTTCCAGTAGTCCTGTATGGATGTGAGAGTTGGACCATAAAGAAAGCTGAATGCTGAAAAATTGATGCTTTTTAACTATGGTGTTGGAGAAGACTCTTGAGAGTCCCTTGGACTGCAAGGAGATCCAACCAGTCCATCCTAAAGGAAATCAGTCCTGAATATCCATTGGAAGGACTGATGTTGAAGCTGAAACTCCAATACTTTGGCCACCTGATGCGAAGAACTGACTCATTAGAAAAGACCCTGATGCTGGGAAAGATTGAAGGCAGGAGGAGAAGGGGATGACAGAAGATGAGATGGTTGGATGGTATCAACGACTCAATGGGCATGAGTTTGAGCAAGCTCTGGGAGATGGTGACGGACAGGGGGGCCTGGCGTGCTGCAGTCCAAGCAGTCGCAAATAGTTGGACACGACTGACCAACTGAAAAACAACAACAACAACAACAAAAGTAAGTCAGAAATATATATTCCAACGTATATCACTTATATGTGGAATCTAAAATGAACCTATCTACAAAATAAAAACAGAATCACAGACATAGAAGACAATCTTAAGGTTGCCAAGGGCGTGGGTGAGAGGAGAGGACTGGAAATTTGGGGTTGGTAGATGCCAACTGTTACACTTAGGATGGATAAACTATGAGGTCCTAATGTACAGCACAGGGAAATATATTTAATATCCTGTGATAATCAAAAAGAATATAAAAAATAAAAATATCTTCAAAGTAGGAATCAGGATGTTTTGAGGATTGATTGGAATTATGTTGCTTTAAAAAAAAAAACAACAACAATACTGGTTTCTGAGAATATGCATAAGTGAAAATATCACTTTATTAAAAGTAATAACTAAATGTACCCATTTTTGACTATTCAGAATTTGGGCATTTCTTAATATGAGGATTATTTACTCTCTGGGAGATATTTTGCATTAAATTCTGTGAGTGACAAAACTGAGGCTACAGAAGATACTGAATTGTGTTTGCTCGTGTATACTATTTAATTTATTCATCGTTTCATCCTGGTAAAGCGGAAGGAAAGCTCCTATAGTCCGTGTCACAGAGAAATGAAGTAAGGTGCTACAAATCTAAGTGACTTTTCCAAAGTCACGCAGCTTACACGAACAGGGCAGAGAAGCAGGAGGTGTGGGGACTAGACTCAGGCACAGTCTTCTAATTTCAATTCTTCCACGAAATAAAATGCCAGGGGCCTGGGTTCCTTCTCCCACACCTGTTAAAGGCTTCTGGGAAAGCCAGACCAATTACCTAATTTCCATGGCTTCCGCGTCTCAGCTGGAAAAATTTTAAGTCATTTTATTTATGTAGTGAGAAAGCTATAGTGAAGAGAGGATGGAAGGAAGAAAAGGAAATGTTTGTGTTGAAACTGCTAATGGATTTAGGCTTTAGCCTTTTTAGATTTTGTTTTGTTTGCTCTGCTTTTCACTGGCACTGTTCTTCACTGGAAAGTCCATAAGAGTATGCAACCATGTTTAGAGAAATATGCAAGCCCCTCTTCACCATAAGCAAGTCTGCATTAGGAACTGCTTTTCTTTGTCGTGCACCTCCGCGTGCCACCCGGTGACCGCGACAGAGGAAGTTCTCATTACACATCTGTTGACCTGAATGGAACATTTTCCTCCTCTTCTGAACAAAGAATCAAAACGCTAAAAGCTTTCTCGGAGGTCTGACTCAGTCCAGCAATTCTTTCCTTATAAGGAAGAGGATAAAGTCAATGGGGTCAATTTGTTAACATAGAAGTTTATATAAACTCTACACAAATTTGTATAATTATCATTGTTCACAGGTACTTGGCTTGGTATTGGCCCTTTATCTTATAAATCCATGGTATGCATGTAGGTCATTAAAATGGATTAATATTTGTTCATTTTTCATAGTGGAATTTCATGGCAAAAATACATCATTTCCTTCACTTTGGGTATTTTCCCTTAGCACTGAGACATACATAATTTTCCACATTTTCAAAGTGAATCAGCGCACAAATGACAGCTTGAGATATCACAATAGTGGTAAACAACTACCCCGAAAGCCACATTTTAAAAATAAGGATAAATTTGATGCTGAAACATTTACCTCTAAGCAGTCTGCATTCTGACAGGGCAAGTTTCTCATATTTTCAAACCCTGAGGGATTCTCCAGGTTGAAAACATAAGCTATAGAGCCCATATTCTGGAATCAGCACCACAGAAAAGCACAGCAGTTGATCTATGACATTATTAAAACCCCAAGGAAATCTTAATTTTTTAGTGTCTGGAGCTTTCAAATTCAGGTCTTTTTTTTTTCTCTCTCTCTCTCACATTATGATTATTAGCTTTACTAAGGGTAATGAAGTCCTCTGAAACTGGGAAATGAAATTTTAACTTGGGAGTATTTTCACTTATTACCTATTAAGAATAGTTACATAATTCTTAAAGTATTTGGCTTTGCCTGTCAAACATGAAAAATTGAGAATTGTAGTTAATGACAGCTGTTTCACAGGTATCATACTCTTCTGGGAGAATGAGTTTATGCTTCTGGACATTGTCCGCAGAGGGCCTCTCAGTTCTAAATTATAAGCACTATGGACCTTTGGAGGAATAAGAAGGCAATTTATACTCTTTTACATGCAGCCTAGACCGGTATTCAAAATCAAGGCTGCCAGCGTAGCAACTGTGTGGTGTTTGCTTAATGAGAGTGCGGCTGGGTCCAGAAACACAGTGGAGACATTTAGATTTATTTTATGGCAGTCCTGAAAACCGGTCTATTCCTAATCAGAATAATTTGCCTATAAATGACTTCTGACAGAGCTCCACAGGAAAAAAGCAAACGTGAAAGTCCTAATCTCTCCAAACCTGCGACTCCCAAGAAGAGACACACTCGCTTTTCTCAGTAAGTTTGTAAGTAGACACAACTGTTAAAGAGATTTAAAAACGACAGTATACCAAAATTTTCCTTAAAATGATAAAACTCCCATTGGCTTTTTATTTTGATCTCCTAGTATTAGGGACCTTAATTTTATCTAACATCCGCATGTCCACAAGATGAATTATTATTCAGTCTCTCCAACTAAATTTAAACTATATTTCCTCAGCGCATAACCCAGGTTACAAAACAGTCCACATGCCCTCAAACTGAAAAACAATAGCAAAGTTAATAAAAAAAAAAATGTATTTACTTTGAAAACTCCTGGCAGTCTCCTTCTGGTCTTTGAGCATTCTTTTTTATTAAATTAAAGTTAAAGAATTAACTTGCACATTTCAGGAATTCTAGTTTCACATGATTTTGCATTATAAATTAAAAAAAAAAACAAAACAGGATGGGCAGAAGGATCTTATAATTCCACAATACAAGAAAAAGAGCAAACTGTTTTTCAGAAAGTATGAATTTGGTAGAAAGTAATGATCAATGAGTCTTATTAAATAATTTTTAACAATAAATGGTAGGATAGTAATTCTTTACTAGAGTTCTCTAAGCAACTATGAAATTATTGTTTATGATCATCTTGTGACATTTGATGAACTAACTGGAAGTGTTCTTTTAAAAATATTCTTTTCATATATTCTATAAACAGCACTTTTTGAAAGTTGGAAATAAACTCTAGTTTTATGTGATCTTTTCTTTACCTTTTTTTTCAGTATGAGAGGACTAATCAAAAATGTTAGCACATGACTAGACAATGCAATTTTCAACAGACATAATGAACAATGCAACTTTTTTTTTTTTTTTAAGTGAGAGTTTTTCCAAGGCAGCACTTCACACTGAACTGACATTTGGCAGTGAAGAACCTTTCTAAAGTTCAGGAGCTGCATTAAAAAGAGAATTATAAAGGGCATCATTAAAATTTAGGTAGAAAACTGTTACTGAGCATTTCAATTACAGAGCTACATGACTGTCAGTTAGAAATAATAGGCACAAATTAGTCCTATTGACTGTTTCTTAACATCTATTCAGTTGGCCTCAGGTATGACTGCCTTAGATACTGTCATAAATTGTGTAATGTTCAATATCTTACTTGTCTAATTATCATTGCTTTCTCACTGTGACCCTTCAAAAGAACTTTCGTTGGCACAAAAGTTATAGACCCAAAACATTCACCTTATTAGCCTGATTTCAGTTCTATTTAGCATTTTATCCACCTTTCTCTCTGCTGGAGAAATACTTTCTTTATTTAAATTTTACACAGTATTTAGAGGCCAAGAAAATATGTAATGCTCATTCCATAAAATGTGATACCTCTAATTAGTCTGCTGAGACTTTAGGAATATATGCATAAAACTGTAGATGTGGTATTAAAGCACATTTTTATTACCCAGAAATTAATGTTTACCATGTGTATGCAAAGCTGCTGAGGATCTGAAGTGTAAATTTAAAGATATTAAAAGTTATTTGTTTCTGCAAAATAGTTCAGATATATATTTTTATTATGTAAAAAATCCTGCTTTCCCCTACTTCCTTCATCAAGATTTTTTGCTTAATATTACTATTTGCTAGACTGTTCAAAGAAATATATATTCTGATGGTTATCTAAATATATATTCTATTTGAGTAAAGTCTTCCCAGTTTCTTCAGATAGTTATTAAATGAGCTGGAAAAAATAAACTCCAAAAAACAAAGAGGGTGTCATTGAAGCCAATGTTGTGTTTAGCTCACTAACAGAAATACAACTTTATAGATTTAAATACTATTTGGCTGTCACATTTAGTCATAAGGACTGAAAAATCTGTAATGGCTGACAGACAGGAACTGATTTATGAGTTTGTGAGAATGGAAGGAAACCAATGGAAATATCCTTATTAAAAATAGACAATTTTTTACTTGGACCTAGTTGCAGTAATAAATGTGAGAATAGGCTTGATTTCACTCAGAATTAATATAGTTTGAAACAGAAATGAGCCTTACTTCCTGCCTCTAGGAGCTCTGCTGACATTTCTAGAATTGTTTCAGAGCCCACATGATATATATAACATATATATATATATATATATATGTGTGTGTGTGCGTGTGTGTGTGTATACAAATATATAATTCCTCCTATATATATGTGCATATATATATAATTCCTCCAAAAGGACAAAAATAAGGTCACACTTTGTTCAAAGCAGAGAATATTAATTATGGAGACTAAAAAAAAATGTCCACTTAGGAAGAGTTTGAATAAGCTTAGAATATCAATAGCTATTGGTTCTATTTTAGCTGAAAAACTTGATTAATAAGAAATATTTAATAATCAAATTATTTTAGAATTCTCTCTCTCTTGTTCCCCCTCCCTTTAAACCTGCTTTTCTCAACACTGGACTTGTTCCTACATCAGAAACTACCAATGCCTCATTCATGCTGCAGAGAAAATCCTTTCTATTCCACAATAGGGATCACAGCGTTTAACAGAATCAAATCTAGCATAACCAACAATATCACAGTGTTGCTGAATATCACAGTTCAAACAACTTTATCTTCACAGAGAGAATTCAGACCGAAGATGTGAAGTTTAGCTTGAAATGATAACCCTCTGCAGGTGGGTTTCATTTGGAAAATAAATGTCACCATGTAATTTTGAGAACCACATCTTTGCTAGAGTGAAGCTCCCAGGCATACAGTCTAGAAAGCCTAAGTCAATCTGAAGTGTGGTACCTGAAGTCGTTAAAATTGGCTCCTGTATACAATGTGGCATCTGAAGCTCTATGCCGCCCTCTTGTCTCCTTCCCCAACCGTGTCCAGAAGGCTTTTATAAAAGTCACATGGTTTAAATTCAGTCAAATTTAAATTGATAGTCCATACCACTGATGGATCTGTCAGCAGAAAAAAAATGCAGTCACCAATTCACGTGGTTACGGACTTAATGGCTGAATTCGCTGAGTCGTGTCCGACTCTTTGCGACCCCGTGGACTGTAGCCCACCAGGCTCCTCCATCCATGGGATTCTCCAAGCAAGAATACTGGAGTGGGGTGCCATTTCCTTCTCCCGGGGATCTTCCCAACCCAGGGATTGAACCCAGGTCTCCTGCATTGCAGGCAGACGCTTTAACCACTGAGCCACGGAAGCAGGACAACAAGCGTTTTTGTTTTCGCTGGCACTAGGCTTACATCTGAGGTGGGTATGGACTGCATCTCTGTTATACCTAGAAAGGTCAAATTTTTATTGCAAGAGAGCCCTTTTATTTGACTAACTACTGAAAATACAAGAGAAACATGGTATATCTGTTTTAATGAGTGCTCCATATTTCTGAAGCAAAAAAGATAGCCTAAAACATCGACACTGTGTATCCTAATAAATAAAAAAATGTATATGATAAAATTAAGATAGAATCTGAGAGAGCATAAAATGTTGTCAAAAACAAGATATTCTTAAGTTAAAATAACTTTGGTCTCAAAGTGAATTCCAAGGACAATGACTTCAAACGGAAAAGAACAGAAAAAAGAAAAAGGAAACACAACTCATTCTGGATTAATGATGATGACTTATAAGTGAATAGAAGATAAAGCAGATTATTCAGACAAAATAATAATCAGACAAAATGATTATATTTTCATGTGACAAACCAAAGGATTCTCTTGAAGTGAGATAATTTATATTGGCAATTTGGAATAGCGTGAAAGAATGCAAATAATATTTAATTTAGTAGAACATTTGTCAGTTTCTATAAATTATTTGGCTTCATTATTCAAAACAACCATAATTAGCAAATAATGTACTTTTATAAAATAATTTTTTTTTACAAGTAGTTTAGAAGAAAACTGATTTGGCAGTTTAATTACTTGAAAAAAAAAACAGATAATCACAGTGGTGTGATCACTCACCTAGAGCCAGATATCCTGGAATGTGAAGTCAAGTGGGCCTTAGGAAGCATCACTATGAACAAAGCTAGTGGAGGTGACCGAATTCCAGCTGAGCTATTGCAAATCCTAAAAGATGATGCTGTTACAGTGCTACACTCAATATGCCAGGTGAATTTGGAAAACTCAGCAGTGGCCACAGGACTGGAAAAGGTCACTTTTCCTTCCAGTCCTTAAGAAAGGCAATGCCAAAGAATGCTCAAACTACTGCACGATTGCACTCATCTCACACACTAGTAAAGTAATGCTCAAAATTCTCAAAGTCAGGCTTCAGCAATATGTGAATCGTGAACTTCCAGATGTTCAAGCTGGTTTTAGAAGGCAGAGGAACCAGAGATCAAATTGTCAACATCAGCTGGATCATCAAGAAAGCAAGAGAGTTCCAGAAAAACATCTATTTCTGCTTTCTTGACTATGCCAAAGCCTTTGACTGTGTGGATCACAGTAAACTGTGGAAAATTCTGAAAGAGATGGGGATACCAGACCACCTGACCTGCCTCTTGAAATATCTGTATGCAGGTCAGGAACCAACAGTTAGAACTGGACACGGAACAACAATAGCATTTCAAATCTGTGTTGTTCAAGGGTCAACTTATATTCTTCTCACTGATTTCTGAATATAACAAGTTTTAATTCCTGTCTTAGGTGTGTGACCTGGGACAATATCATTAACATCTGTGATCATTTCCTCTTCTAGAAAGTGAAAGTAACCTCACAGATTACTGTAATATTTAAATGAATATTCTGGCACATAGGGGGATATTCAGTAAATCTTCACACATATCTTGAGGGCCTATAAGAAGAGATTTCTAGGTCCCACCCTCCCCTCCACTTTGTGAATTATAGGTGACCCCTGAACAACACGGGTTTGAACTCTGTGGACCCACTTATCAGGGACTATTTTTAAATATATATATTGGAAAATGTTTTGGAGATTTGTAACAATTTGAAAAAAAAAACTTGCAGACAAACTGAGTAACCTGGAAATACTGAAAAAGTAAGAAAAAGTTAGGTATGTCATGAATGCATATATTATATATAGATATGAGTCTTTTATCATTTACTACTATAAAATATATACAAGTCTATGTAAGTTAAAAGTTATCAAAACCTATGCAGTTATAGACTGTACGTGGTGTCATTTGCAGCTGAGAGAAATGTGAAGATGCAGCATTAAATCACAACTGAATAAAATTAACTTCAGTACACACTATAACAATTTCATAGCCACCTCCTGTTACCCTTGCAGTGAGTGCAAATGTTATGAGCAGCAGCTTAAACGCCATGTGACATGAATCATCTCCACACGAACAGTTCACTCCAAGAAACTATGCATCTCAGGGAAAAGTGACCTGTTGTGGTTCTCTTCTGGTTTTCATCATATTTAGTGCAATAAGCTCAATAACACACGGGCAGCCACGCCAAGCACCACTAGGGATACTGAAGTACTGTCGATAAGCAAAGGCGGGACGTGACAGGAAAAAGGTGTACGACTTGACCTGGACTATAGATTGAGGTTGGCAGCAGTGGTTGCTTACCATTTTGGAATAAATAAATCCAGCATACAGATCAGAGTGGGGCTTCCCAGGTAGCACAAGTGATAAAGAACCCGCCTGCCAACGTAAGAGACGTAAGAGACACAGGTTCGATCCCTGGGTGGGGAAGATCCCCTGCAGCAGGGCATGGCAACCCACTCCAGTGTTCTTGCCTGGAGAAGCCCTTGGACAGAGAAGCCTAGCAGGCTGTCTGAAGAGTTGCACAGGATTGAAGCAATTTAGCACATGCACACACACAGATTAATACAAAGAAAGGCAGGAAATTCATGAAATGGTTGCTGCAGCTGGGCCAGCAGGCACAAAAATGCTACACCTTTTGGGTATTGAAAATGCAAATTTTATGTGAATGCAGGATTGCCATAAGAAAGGCAAATCTATAGACTGTGATATGATTAGAAAAAAAGAAAAGCCATTATATCACAACTTAGAGCAGGATCTAAAGCTGGAGAAATCTTTTGGCCAGCAAAGGATGGTGTGATAACTTTGGAAAGAGATTTGGCTTAAAGAGATGTGACGATATCTGGAGAATCAGTTTCTGCTGACCAAGAAGCAGCAGATGAGTTCCCAGACACCACTAAGAAAATCAAGGATGGGACTTCCCTGGTGGTCCAGTCTCTGGACTCTGTGCCCCCAACACGTGCATGGGCAGGGGATGGGGGGTGGGGCAGGGGTGGTCTGCTTTGATCTCTGATCAAGGAACTGGATGCCACCTGCCACAACCAAGAGTTTGCATGCTGCAACTAAGGACCTCGCACGCTGCAACGGAAGTCGAAGATCCCACGAACCACAACGAAGTCCAGCATAGCCAAATAATTAAATGTTAAAAAGGAAAGAAAATTACTGAGGAGACAGGAGAGCTCCCAGAATGGGTATTTGATAGAGATAAAAATGCCCTCATCTGGAAGCAATGCCACAAAGGAACTTTACTAGTAGGAAAGAGAATCAAGCACCAGGGTTGTTCAGAATTGAGCAAGAAGGGATAGATAGGCTGGCTTTACATTTTTTTTTGTGAAAATGCCATTGTGTTCATGATCAGGATTGTCTTTATCTGTAAAGCTGCTAACCCGAAGCCTTGAAGGGAAAAGATAAACACCAGCTTCCCGTCTTTCCGTCGTACACCAAGAAGGTCTGGACAATAAGACCTAGATTTGTTACATTGATGCGTCTTCCCTGAAGTCAGAAAGTACCTTGCCAGTGAAGGACGGCCTTTCAAAGTTCTTGTGATACTGGACAATACCCCTGGACACCCAGAAACCCATGAGTTCAACATCAAAGGTGTTGAAGTGGTCTACTTGCCCACAAACACAATGTCACTAATTCAGCCTCTGGATCAGGGCATCATAAGGACCTTTAATGTTCACTGAACACAATATTCTATGAAAAGAACTATGCTATGGGAGAGAACCATGACAGATGGAGCATCATGAGAGTTTGGAACAACTGCACCATTTAAGATGCCATTGTTGTTAAAGCTGTGGAGGCCACTACACCTCAAATAATAAATTCCTACTGGAGCAAACCATGTCCAAATGTTGTGCATAACTTCAAAGGTTTAGTACAGAGCCAAACAACAAAATTGTGAAAGAGACTTTGCACATGGCAAAAAATGGTGAGTGGTGAAGTGTTTCAAGATAAGAACCTTGGAGAAATTCAAGAGCTAATGGATATCACATAGAGGAATCAATAAAAAAAAAAAATCTCTTGCTAGAGATGAATGCTTCCAAACCAGTGTCAGGTAATAATGAAGAAGACATAGAAGAAGCAGTGCCGGAAAACAAATTCACAATCGAATCGGGAAAAACGGCTCTGATGTTTCAAGACTACTATTCATTTCTTTTATGACACAGACCTTCTGTGATACGCGCACTGAAACTAAATAAACTGTTGAAGAACTGGTACTATGCAAATATTTTTAGGGAAATGAAAAAGCACAAAAGTTAGACAGAAATTATGATTTATTTCCATAAAGTCACACAGACTGTGTCTGCCTCTCATGTCTCCCCTTCTAATCCTCCGCCACCTCTGAGACAGCAAGATCAACACCTCCCCTCCGCCTCAACGTGAAGACGAGAATGAATACCTTTAGGATGGTCCATTTCTACTTAATGAATAGTAGAGAGCATGCTGTACAGGGAATGCGCCTCTCTCTGTGTGAGTGTGTGGGTCTCCGTGTGAAAATCTAAGGACTACGGCAAGAACGCCATGAGACGCTTTGTGCCATTATCATCGCCTGAACGTTGCCTGCTCAGACCTTCATGTGCGAGACTTGAAGTGGACGGTCTGTCCTTACACAGGCATAAGGTGAGTGATATTTACATAAAATTAATAATGTATTAATTCTCTCTGGCTTTCCCAAGAATTACACTGCTGTATAGTATGCCTCTCTTTTGTAATTGGAAAAACTGCGTATCAGCCTGTCATCACAGGTAAGTGCTCTTTTAATACGGTAATGAAGTTTCCAAGACTGTATTATGATTATGACTATACTACTGTATGCCACAAAATTTCGTGATTAATTCAAATGTGTATAGGCCAGGCTACTGTGAAGTAATCAATATTGATTACACTAGGCTACCATAAAGCAGTCTCACCGTTTCTTTATTATTAATGCATGAATTTATTTTCATATTGTATCTTCATTTTTGATGTCATTTAAGAGACATATGTGTAATATCTACAGTGTTTTATATCATAAAAGACAATATTGATAAAGTTATTGACAGACAATTCATTTTGTGAACAGATGATGTAAACATCTGGTATTAATAAAATAGTACATTAGTATAAATGCATTTTCTCTTTCTTATGATTTTCTTAACAACATTTCTTTTCTCTAGCTTACTTTGTGGTAAGAATGCAGTATATATTGCATATACCATATGTGCTAATCAACCGTTCATGTTACAGGTAAGGCTTTAGGTCAGCATTAAGCTATCAAAGGACATGTGCCTTCTCCCACATTGCTTGAGGATTTGAGATGCAACCCAAGAATCCATTTCTAACAAGCTTAAAGTGATGCTGGTGCTTCTGATCCAAGGAATAAATTTTGAGAACCTTGCACTATACCACTTAAAATTATTTGCCTTTAAACATGAGTATCAGTGGTAATGGTGGTTAAGTTGCTCAGTCGTGTCTGATTCTTTGCAACCCATGGAGTGTAGCCTGCCAGGCTCCTCTGTCCATGGGATTCTCCAGGCAAGAATACTGGAGTGGGTTGCCATTTCCTTCTCCAGGGGATCTTCCCGACCCAGGGATCAAACCCAGGTCTCCTACTTGGCAGGGGGATTCTTTACCACTGAGCCATCAGGGAAGCCCTAAGCATATCAGTTCGTGTATATTATTTTCTTTGACTCCGGGAGATGGTGAGGGACAGGGAGGCCTGATGTGCTGTGGTCCATGGGGTTGCAGAGAGTTGGACACGACTTAGTGACTGAACAACAAAAACAATTTTCCTTAACCACATGGATTATACATTTCTGGAGGGCAGCATTGATTCTTATCCATCATTTAACTCTCACTGTGTCTAGAAAAGGGATTTACATGTAGTAGATGCCCAAATGGTATTAATCAGAATTCAATGATTATTACTATATTATTTCATGTGGCTCAATTCAAGGGATATAATTCTGCTTTGGCATAAAAGAGCTATTTGCCATACAGTTTGAAATAAGTATGTATTTTTCATAATTTTTTTTAATTTCATGAACTGGGTGACTTTCATAAAATCTATGTAGCAAAATATATTATTTTTAAAATCTCATTTGATATACCTGTGTAGCTAAAAAGTCTCTCATTAAACTTAGAAAATATGAAACAATGGGTAAGAGGCAAATAATAAAATAATCTCTATCATGATTATATCAACCAATATCCAGGGAAAATCTTACAGATCCCAGGAATGGAATAAATGCTTTAGCACTGATATCAGAGGGCAGCGATGGTATACTTTGACAAAGGCATCCCCATGATGATGTCTCGGGTGCTGTGCTAGGCTCTGCAGACAGCCGAGGGGAAGCTAAAATTCTGATTCACGGGCAGGAGTGATTTATTCTACGTTGACTTTATTTGACAGCAGGTGCCTGGTCTGTAATTTAGCCATTACACATTTTTTTCCTTGCCTCTGAACAAAGCTAGGAAGCTAAAACCTGGGCATGGCACCTGCTAAAATAACATCAAGAGAATAAAAGCCCCAGATTTAGAATAGCAGTAAAATAAAAGAAACTAATTCGTTTAGAATAAAGTCAAGGAGCCAGAGAGGTATGATGTTTGTTTTTAAAAATCTAAAGAATGAGATATGCAGGATATAGTGAAGATTAAATAGTGACTAACTAAGGAAAAAATTTTTAATAAACCATATGGAAAATCCTTTTACTAAAGCCAGAATGAGTTTTCAGGATCATGAAAAAGTTTTTAACTATTTAATTTATGCCCTAAATATCCCTTCTATACTTCTTTTATTAAATGCGCATACATGAAAATGTACTTTTCTGAAAATTTTTCACAAACCACATTTTCCCATTTAAAGGTTGAGAATCTCATAGGGTCATTCCAGTATCATTCAATTTGATCTTTTAAAATTAAACCTAAATACTGATGGACTGTTATCTTTTTTAGCACACTTGTAGTCAAACTCATGTTTTCTTTTCTAGCTTGTACAATTTTCCATTGGAGGCAAGTCTCTAAGCTCTTTCTGTAATTTGAAAGACAGCCTTGAGATTCAAATTTAGATTTTCCCCCATTCTAAATCCCACCCAAGACCATTCTAATGGTTCCAGCTGTGATAGGTTAGTTTTGATTCTAATCGAAGACAGCTTGTGCTCATATCCTCAGACAACCGAATCCATTTACTCTGCTCATGGAGGATTGCTCTTCTCTCTGATATCCTAGGTCTATGGAAGCTATAACCCTTCATGGCCCACACTCCCTTCCTCTATGCCTTGACTAGTCAAGACTTTTAACAATTTCAAATGTTTCTACTCTATCACCTTAGAGATACTGAAAACAGATGTGATCTCTATTGTTTAAATTATACGTTCCTTTCTTCCATACGATACAATTGCTAATACCTGTCAGCATCCCCAGAGTTAACACCACGTTGCTATTAGCTTCTGAAAGAAAACCCCCAACTTGCTCCATTCCATCCCAAACCTTGATGCTGCATTGATTGAATTTTTTACCCTTTATTAAACCGATATGTCGATTCCTGATATTCCCGGAAGTTTAGCTCTAATAGAGGTGTCAAACTCATGTCTCCTTCTGTGAAAGCTTTAAAAAAATCTAAGAATTGTAAATTGATTTTGGATGAAGTCCAATCTCCCCAAAATATATTTTTTAACCAAGAAAATAGCTAAAGCTTAAACCTTGGATGAGTATGACGGCTTGTGACTTCCAACTATATCACTTCTAGCCACCTGAGGTCTGTTGGGCTTCTCTCTGCCCATCTCTCCACACACACCCCTGCCATTAAACTTATGTACGTTAGAGTTCATAGGCTGTCACCAAATAAATGTTGCCCAGTCAAGTGATGAACAATATTGGGAATCAAAATGAATGAGATCTCCCAGGTTATGAACATTGTTTCAACATGCATCTTTAAGAAAGACAGACATGCCTTTCAGAATCAAATAAAACCTAATTTCTATTTCAATAATAAGAAACATTTTTAACATTCAATCCAAAGTAAACTTGACTTGCTGCTCAATTGATTTTGATTTTTTCCCATGTGATTTTGCATACAAAAAATTAATAAGTGATTTTTTAAAAGCTTTTTCAAAGTGTGAGGCTCAAAAAACAAGATGTCAAACTGTATCTAACTTCATTGTATTTATAATCCTTTGTAAACCTCACTCACACTGCAAAGTGTGGATTTGCCTAAGATTAAATTAATCCCTGTTTACACATATCACATAATTCTATCTCTTTCATCCCAAGAGACAATACAGAGAATTTCTGAGGCATGAGTGAGCATGCTAATTTCTGACAAAATGAAGTATAAAGAACTAGGAAATGTTTTGTTATGATAATAGCAAAATATAGAAAGAAGTGAAATGGCACACTCCAAGTACCTCCTGTTCTCAAGCAGACATGCAATTCTATTGAAAAACTTGGTTTGGTTTTCAGATGTAAAGTCTTAGGTAATTCAACAATGACATTTTCATCTCATGAGTTCTCAATTATAAGAAAATATGCCTAAATTTATCAGAATTCATAGCACCCGTTTAAGGCAATAATTTTATTGATGCATGCTACATGATAAAATAAAACTCTTATAAAGATGGCATCTAAGAAACTTTTTCTCAAAATTTAATAAATTATTTGGGAACAAATCAGTAAAAGATGATAGGGTCCATTATAAGAGGACTAGAAAGGGAAAAAGATAGCTGTTTAGACAGTATATTATATTCTTAACATGATACTATATTATGCTATCTTTTTACACAGATTAAAAAGTGTACATTCAAAAAAGTAGATACATTTCATACATCAAAGAGCTAAAAAATAACAGTGGATGCATGAAAGTGAAAAGTGAAGATGCTCAGACTCTTCCTGACCCCATGGACTGCAGCCTCCATCCACGGGATTTTCCAGGCAAGAGTAGTGGAGTGGGGTGATTCTATTGTTTAAGGGATCTAATTGTTAAACAACTAATACCAGTATAGCTTTTCTTGTCACTAAATTATGTGTGTGTGAAATGAATAGAAGCTGATAAATCATGTTCACATACACTATTTTAAATACAAGTGAATCTAGCTGTAGATATTGTTTTGGAAGAAAACATCACTGTGTTGTCTCATAGAATAAAAGAAAGAAAAATGGTCCTGAGTTCTTGAAATATAATAAAGGACACTAACATGACTGTACTTGTAGTTTTATTATGAATTCCTGGAAGATTCATTCTGTGATGATTATTGATAACTTGTCTACCCTTTATATCTCTAGAACCTGGAAGTTCTAGAAGGTGGGAGATTTGTCTCCCAGTCTTAGTCCATCATATCCTGCAAGATTAACATTCTAATCCTATGATGTTTCCCTGCATTTCTGCTGCTGCTGCTGCTCAGTCGCTTCAGTTGTGTCCGACTCTTTGTGACCCCATAGACGGCAGCCCACCAGGCTCCCCTGTCTCTGGGATTCTCCAGGCAAGAACACTGGAGTGGGTTGCCATTTCCTTCTCCATCCCTGCATCTCTAGATATTTGTATAAACTGAGAACATTCAGGTATATTGTCTAATCACAGCTGATATTCAGGCAGAAAGGAAAAGCTGGCATGTGGCTATTTGATAAAGTATCTGGGAAAGGAGCTAAAGAGCATAGTAAAAATACTTTTTTCTCCTTCCTACCCTATATGGCTCAGTCGGTAAAGAATCTGCATGCAATGCAGGAGACCCGGGTTTGATTCCTGGGTTGGGAAGATCCCCTGGAGGAGGGCATGGCAGCCTAGTCCAGTATTCTTACCTGGAGAATCCCATGGACAGAGGAACCTGGTGGGCTACAGTCCATGGGGTAGCAAGAGTCAGACACGACTTAGCGACTAAACCACCACCACCACCCTATATACAAATCAATACCAGGAACAAAGAAACAGTAAAGACAACTCAGACTTCCTAACATGGATGTCTTCTGCCTGTTTAGCAAATATGGAAATGGAAAGTTGCATATTTCAGGGCAAGTCAGCTTAATGCTATTTTATTGATTAGGAGTATTTTGTATGGTTCAGAGTAATTCCTGTCTGAAAGGAATCAAGATTTTATTCAAAATCTTTAGGGCTATAAAGCTTTTTCCCCTTTGCCATTTTATTTAGTCTTTTCTGAACCATACATATCATCTTCAAAGACACTTTGAAGAAGAAAATACAGAGTCTATATTTGTAAAATTCTCATTTTAGAAATAATAAGAAAAAAATATGGCTCAGGATTTAGGTGACTTACCCAAGGCCTATGAGTATAAGGAGACTAACTCATGGTTCAGGACCTCTGATTTCTGGTGCAACAAATGTCCAATAAAATACTGCTTTTTAGTCTAAGCTTTATTTTGCATTTATTAAAATGTTTATATAAAATCATATCTAGTAGTGTAAATTTATAAACACTACATTCAGTCTACTACTACATATTATGGGATAAATACAGTGTCTATTTTTTTGGCCACCTGATATATTTTTCTTCGACCTTCTATTCCTGATTATAAATCTATTCTCCAATGCCCTAGTTTCAGAGTACACATATTGAAGCAAGGTTGATCAACATGACTTGGCACATTTTCTTGAACACAGAGATTGGTGTGGGGGCAGGGGGCACTAGTCAGAATCCAAGACTGATTTGAACGGATTGGGGAAGAGACAGCATCTTTTCTGAGAAAATTACTACGTTGGGAATGGCTAACAATGGTTACCTTCCCAACCATGCCTGCAAAATAAAAGCTGAGAACAGACACATAGAAACAGGAGATGGATGGGGAAGAGAGTCCAGGGGAGCTTGAGGCTCCAGCATTACCTTGCTGCCAAGGTTCCTATAGATTTCCCATAGAACTGGAGCACTTTCATAATGTTCTTGACTTTTGCCAAAGCTAATCAAAATTAAAATAACATGATGACAATATTTTCTGGGTTCCCCACAGTGTTCCTGACAATAAATGGAATATGACTGACCTTTTTGACTAAAAGAGTACATGAGACTCTGTTCACAAAACAATCTGAACACAATATTGTAAATCAACTATACTTCAATTTTAAAATGGGAAAAAAAGGTAGCAATCTTAAAGAAAAACTCATTCCATCTCTTATCTTATTAGAAAATCAAGTCCCCCTTGTAGAGAAAATTAGTTGCCTAAAATAATTTACATGTACTTATTTTCACCAAAACTAATGTAATTTTCTGTCCATTTAAATACTTACGGCATTCTTAGGCAAATGATTTCATTAATTTTCCCTTTTCACTTTTTTCCCCATTCAAGGTTCTTATTTTGTTGTTTATTTCAAACTTAACAATTTCAATACACAATGCCTCTTGTACCAAACCCCACCTAAACATATATAGGTATAAAATTCTGATCAAAATCACTGATCAAATTCACTATTGAAACTTGCCTGAAAGCCTCCAGGATATAAGATAGACACATAGGTAGGTATATAGATAGATCAAATAGATAACACTAGATAGATAGACTTCCATTATGTATGTGTATATATGTGTGTATATACATTTATATATATGTATATTTGTATTAATCAGGATTCTCTAGAGAAATAGAACATATATCAATACATGATTACAACATATATATGTATTATAAGGAATGTAATATTTTAAATATTCAAAATATCCTATATATTCATTACAAGGAATTGATTCACAGGACTACAGAGGCTGAGAAGTTCAACCATCTGCTACTGCTAAGTCGCTTCGGTCGTGTCCGACTCTGTGCGACCCCATAGACGGCAGCCCACCAGGCTCCCCCATCCCTGTGATTCTCCAGGCAACAATACTGGAGTGGGTTGCCATTTCCTTCTCCAGTGCATGAAAGTGAAAAGTGAAAGTGAAGTCGCTTAGTTGTGTCTGACTCTTCACGACCCCATGGACTGCGGCCTACCAGGCTCTTCCATCCATGGGATTTTCCAGGCAAGAGTACTGGAGTGGGGTGCCATTGCCTTCTCCGAGTTCAACCATCAGCCATCTGCAATCCAGAGACTCAAGAACACAGGTACTGCAATTCACGCTCATGTATATTTCAGTCTGAGTCCAAAGGTTTGAGAACTAGGGAAACCAATGGTATAAATCTCAACCCCAAAGCCAAAGACTCATGTCCCAGCTCATACAATCAGGCAGAAAGGAACAAATGCAACCCCCCACCACCACCTCCTTCCCCACACCCTGCATGGTTCTATCCAGGCCCTCAAAGGACTGGATGAGCTCTACTTACATTGGGGATAGCAAGCTGCTTCACTGATTCAAATGTTAATCTCATCAGCCAACACCCTCATTGACACTCCCAGAAATAATGTTTAGTCAACTATCCATGCATTCCATAACTCAGTTAAGTTGACATGCAAAAAACCCATCACAATGTTATTCACTATAGGAGATATATATATATATATATATATATATATATACATCTATCTGTAGAGATATACAGGCTATATCTATATATGTAGAGGATATATAGATATCTATCTATATAATAGATATATATCCTACAGTGAATATTATAAGGCCAACAAGAATAAATTTGGATGAAAGTAAAGGGGTATACCAGATAAACCAAGCACATATTATGTCAAAAAAAGACTTGTGAAGTTCAAAACATACAGAAGTTCGGCAAGACAGCAACAAGAAAAAAATTAATTTTAAATTTAATTATAAGTACTCAGTTGTGTCCAACCCTTTGTGACCCCATGGACTGTAGCCCACCAGGCTCCTCTGTCTGTGGGATTTCCCAGGCAAGAATACTAGAGTAGGTTGCCATTTCTTCCTCGAGGGAATCTTCCCAACCCAGGGATTGAACCCACATCTCTTGTATCTTCTGCTCTGGCAGGCAGATTCTTTAGCAGTGGCGCCAGCTGGGAAGCCAAGGTGGATTACAAGTCCATGAGTAGAATTAGTATTTATTGCCTACACCTGACACTTTTTAATTCTAAATTAATCAAGGGAGTAGAACACCTGAGGGAATATAGAGAGCTGGCCACTCAAAGTGGGAACAAATATTACATCAGTTTAAGAACAAGTATAATTTATTTTTTAATCTTGCAAAAGGTGTGCAATTATTCTTTTAAATGCCAAGAATTTCACACTCATTGTGGAGTCCTGAAAGTGAGTAACCTTGTTATGAACAAAGTTATTTGAACTTTGTTATGAACGCTAACTGCAAACTTTACATGAAAAAATGCATAGTCCTCACACTTTCTTTTTTAATTAACATTTTCATTGTCCTACTTAACACTTATGAAAACATAATGGTATACATGATTGGTTTCATTCTTTCCTTTTTTAAATAAATGCAACAATCAAGACAAATATTCCTGAAGTCACCTAAGTATTATTTAACCTACCATCATTGAAGTGAGATAAAATCTACACTCTAAATATACTCTCTATACCACATCTGTAATGATAATGCTTCCTAATGAAGTGCTTAAATACTACAAATATTCTTCAATGAGTTTTCCAGATAAGATAAAGACAAATTTCTTAACTACTTCCTTTGCTTTAACCTAGTTCTATTAAATTATTTTTATGGTGCCATTTAAAAGCACCTTTTTTATTGATCAAAATTGCATTTTTAAAATGAGTTGGAGATAGTCTTAAAGATTTTTATGAACTAGTACCATTAACTGAAACACACTTTTCATAAGTTGGGAAATGACATTTAATGATATGCCACTAAAATGATAGCTATTAAATTTGTGGTACATTAAAACTGCATAAAATATGTTTCCTTTGATGTTTATAAATTGATTCTGCCATGTGTACCTGCAAAGTAATTAAACTTTTAAATTACATATGTGCTTTTATTAATGTCCTCTGTTTGAAGGTTGGAAAAACAAAGGCAGGTCTGTAATGAATGAAAAATGACTAGAAGCAAAATTAAGACTTACTGTTACAGTAAATTTTGAATAATTGTATCATTAATACAACGGACTAGGCTACCCTGAAACTTATTAAGCTTTCCATACCTAAAAGTGCTCAAAGAGTGGATGCCATTTGTCAGATTACAGGAGACTCATAAATGAGTTAGAAAGATGTAACAGGAAAACCTGAATTTCCCTTTCACTGTCTCAACATAAATATTCTATGACTTAAGTAAAAATAAATGATGATGGCATAAGAAAGGATGGATGATAAAACATCAGCAGCTTTGAAAAACAGCAGGGTTTTGAGTAACAGTGACTTTGCACCTTAATGAACGAGGGTCATCAGGGCTTTTCTAAGATGTTGTGTTTTGAAGCCCAGAAAGCTTCCACTCCCTTCCCTTGTGCTTTCACGGCATGTATCACACTGCATTATATTTAAATGCTCATGTATCGGTTTCTCTCATTAGATGATGAGATTTTTCAAGTAAGGGCATATATTTACCTATTTACTTTTGAATATCCAGTACAGTCACTAGATGAAAATTATTAATTTTCCTGAAACATGAAAAAAATTATTAATGTGTAATTAATGTCTCCAAAGTAATCAGTAATGGATAAAAAGGTCAAGATAGTACAAAATTTATACCCAACCTGCTCTGTAGTCCTAAAGTCCTTAATTATTGGGAAGTACTCAGACTGTAGGAAATGATTGTGCTCACAAATCAAATTTTAGGTAAACAATATAACAAAAGCTTAAAATTTCAAATGACAATTTAGGGAATCTCAAATACAAAGATGACACGAACAGATGGAGAGACAAAATACCATGTTCTGAGATTTGAAGAATCAATATTGTGAAAATGATTATAATACCCCCAAAAATCTATAAATTCAATGCAATCTGTATCAAATTACCAATGGTATTTTTCACAAAACTAGAACAAATAATTTACAATTTGTATGGAAACACAAAAGACCCTGAATAGCCAAAGCAATCTTGAGAAAGACTACAGCTGGAGGAATCAACCGTCTTGACTTCGGACTATACTACCAAGCTACAATCATCAAGATAGTATGGCACTGGCACAAAAACAGAAATATCAACAAAGGAACAAGACAAAAAGCCCAGAGTTAAACCTACACACCTAAGGGCACCTTATCTTTGACAAACAAGGCAAGAATCTACAGTGTAGAAAAGACAGTCTGTTCAATAAGTGGTGCTGGGAAAACTGGACAGCTATGTGTAAAAGAGTGAAATTAGAACACTACCTAATACCACACACAAAAATAAACTCAAAATGCATTAAAGACCTAAATGTAAGACCAGAATTGATAAAATTCTTAACAGAAAAATATAAGGAGAACACTCTTTGACATAAATCACAGCAAGATCCTCTGTGATCCACCTCTTAGAGTAATGGAAATAAAAACAAAAATAAACAAATGGGACCTAATTAAATTTAAAAGCTTTTGTACAATGAAGGAAACTATAGACACAGTGAAAAGACAATGCTCAGAATGAGATAGCAAATGAAACAACTGATAAAGAATTAATCTCCAAAATATACAAGCAACACATGCGGCTCAATACCAGAAAAAAAAAACCAAACACAACCAAGTCAAAAAGTGGGCAGAACATCTAAACAGACATTTTTCCAAAGAAGACATACAGATGGCTACTAAACAAATGAAAAGATGCTCAACATCTCTCCTTATTAGAGAAATGAAAATCAAAACTACAATGAGTTATCACCTCACATTGGTCAGAATGGCCAACATCAAAAACAAAACAAAAAAAATCTACAACAATAATCGCTGGAGAAGGTATGGAGAAAAGGGAACCCTCCTGCACTGTTGGTGGGAATGTAAATTGATACAGCCACTCTAGAGATTCCTTGAAAACTAGGAATAAACCTACCATATGACCCAACAATCCCACTACTGGGCATACACCCTAGTTTTTACAAAAGCTAGAATATGGAAGCAACCTAGATGTCCATCAGAGATGCATAAAGAAGGATAAAGTTGTGGTACATACATAGAATGGAATATTAGTCTTCAAAAGGAATGTATCTGAGTCAGTTCCATTGAGGTGGATGAACATACAGCCTGTTAAACAAAGGGAAGAGTGAAGGTATTCCCCTACCCTGCTGCCAAGCCCCACCCCAGCCACTGCCCTAGGGAGGGCCCGGCCCAGTGTCCTTGTCTCCAGGGAAGGTAGACCAGGTCTCCCCCTCCTGGAGGACCCTCTGGAGCACTGGAACCCCCGAGAGGCCCAGCGATGGAAAACGCCAGGCCATGTCCTCCTCCTCCAACGTGGGCAAAGCCTCCTGACTTCACACTGTTCCATCATGAACATTTGCTGATGCATCCGCCGCATACTCAACCACTGAAAAATTCCAGAGTTGTCTTTTTCTGTTCTTGTTCCTTTGTGTACTCTGCTCTGAGGACATTGGCTGTCTTGTTCTTCCCAGAATGTTTGCGCTTTCTCTTCAATTATAAGAGTCTGCTGAACGTCATGTGAGTTTCCCCTCCTAGCACTATAGCCTGAACATTCTTTCAAGGCCGCAAACTGGGCAAGCACAAGATGACTTCATTAGTTTCCACCTCTCAAATATGCTGTCTGATGGCCAAAGGCTGGAGAAAACCTATCTTTGTCTGCGTGGTCCAACTGTTTACTTATTTCAAGGAGGATATTAAAGCATCATTAACCAGTTTAACAGGTATAAAGCAATATGCTAAACTCTACTAGTTATCTATTGTTGCATAACAAAATTACCCCAAAACTCACAAGCTTAAAATAGCACGTATTTATTATCTCACAGTTTCAATCTATAGATTTAATGTAATTTCTATAAAAATACCATAATACTTTTCACAGAACTAAAACAAATAATTCTAAAATGCATATGAAACCACAAAAGATCCCAAATTGCCCAAGCAATCTTGAGTGAAAAAAGCTGCAAGAATCATGCTCTCTTAATTTAGACTATACCAGAAAGTCACAGTAATCACGATAGTATGGTATTAGGACAAAAACAGACACAGATCAGTGTAAAAGAACAGAGAGTCCAGAAGTAAACACACACACCTATGGCGCAGATGGTAAAGCGTCTGCCTGCAACGTGGGAGACCCAGGTTCGATCCCTGGGTCGGGAAAATCCCCTGGAGAAGGAAATGGCAACCCACTCCAGTATTCTTGCCTGGAAAATTCCATGGATGGAGGAGCCTGGTGGGCTACAGTCCATGGGGTCGCACAGTGTCTGACATGACTGAGCGACTTCACAATAATATGGTCAATTAATCTGCAACAAAGGAGGCAAGGATATACGATGGAGAAAAGACAGTGTCTTCTATAAATGGCACTAGGAAAATTGGACAGCTACACATAAAATAATGAAATTAGAGCATTTCCTTCATTCTATTTACAAAAATAAACTCAAAATGGATTAAAGACCAAAGTGGAAAACCTGAAACCATAAAACTCCTAGGAGAGAGCATAAGCAGAACACTATTTGACATATATTGTAGCAATATTTTTTGAGATCTGTCTTCCAGGGCAAAAGAATCAAAAGGAAAAATAAATTAATAGAATCTAATTAAACTTAAACAAGCTTTGGCACAACAAAGAAAACCACTGACAAAGCAAAAAGACAAGAGACAACCTACGAATGGAGGAAAAAATGTGCAAAAGATATGGCTAATAAGGGGCTTCCCAGGTTGCTCAGATGGTTAAGAATATGCCTGCAGTGCAGAAGACCCAGGTTCAGTCCCTGGGTCAGGAAGATCCCCTGGCAAAGGGAATGGCAACCACTCCAGTATTCTTGCCTGGAGAACTCCTTGGACAGAGGAGCCTGGTGGGCTACAGTCCACGGAGTCCAAAGAGTTGGACACGACTGAGCCACTAACACACACACACACACACATACACTCACACACGTACTCTAAGAGATTAACATCCAAAATATATAAATGGTTCATACAACTCAGTATCAATAAAAAACAAGCAACCCAATTAAAAATGGGCAGAAGACCTGAATAGATGTTTTTCCAAAGAAGATACACAGATGGCCAACAGGTACATGAAGATGTTCAACATCACTGATCATCAGAGAAATGCAAATCAAAACCACAGTGAGATTTCAACTCACATCTATCAAAATGGTGATCATCTAAAGGTTTACAAATAACAAATCTGATGAGGATGTGGAGAAATGGGAATCCCAGTGCACAGTTTGTGGGACTGTAAATTAGTCCAGCCACTACAGAAAATAGCATGAAGTTTCCTTAAAAAGCTAAAATTAGAACTACCGTATAATCCAGCAATTCCACTCCTGACTATATATCTGGAAAAAATATAAACACTTATTTAAAAAGATATATACACTCTAATGTTCATAGTCACATTATTTATAGTAGCTAAAATATGAAAGTCACCCAGGTGTCTATTGACAGATGAATGGATAAAGAAGATGTGCTATAAACACACACAGACACACATAATGGAATATTACTCAGCCATTAAATAAAAGAAATTCTTCCGTTTGCAACACTGTGGACGGACCTAGTGGGTATTATGCTTTTAGTGAAATAAGTCAGACAGAGAAAGAAAAACACTTTGTTATCACTTACTTGTGTAATCTAAAAAATAAACAAATGCATATAACAAAACAGAAACAGACTCAAAGATATAGAGAACAAAACAGTGGTTACCAACGGGAAGAGGGAAGGAAGGAGGGGCAAGTGGAGTGGGAGATTAAGAAACACTAACAACTGTGTGTAAATAAATAAGCAACAGAAATATAGTATGCAGCATGGGGAGATACAGCCATTGTTTTGTAATAACTATGATTATACTATATATCTATAGTATATATTGACTATATATTGACTATAATCTATCAAAGTATTGAATCATTATGTTGTACATTTGAAACTAACAGAATATTGTAAATCGACTGTACTTCAATTAAAAAAAAAAGGCAAGTGTCACAGGGAACATTTTGGACTAGAGAAAATATAATGATTGAAGTTACTATGCAGAGATATGTAAATAAAAAATCACTGAGCTGTGCATTTAAGATTAGTACATTTTTATGTTTTATATAAACATTTTTATGTTTATATATTGTATATCAATAAAATTTAAATTCTATTAATTAAAAATAAAAACTCCCAGGTGAATATTATAATTTTTCACAAAATTGAGAACCACTGCTTTAAATACATGGTTCTCAAGCACAGCTATGTATTAGAATTGCCGTGGGAAGGTTTTTAAAACATTTGAGTGTCACACAAATTAATTAAATCAGAATCTCTTATCCCAGGTATAAGTATTTATAAATATTCCCTATTGATTCTAAGGAAGGCCAGGTGAAAATGACTGAAAATTATTTCACTAGACAGATTATACCCTCTAGTCCCTAAAATTATCCTTGCCTTGTAGTACTCATAGGATAAAACTAACTGTTGAAAAAATAAATGGATTAATTAATAAGTCAATAATTAATTGACTCTGGTTACTTTGATTATGTAATCCAAATAAACAATCTTTTTTTTTTTTTTTTTTTGGTATAGTCATTGTTTTGGCAAAAAGCACCAAAACCTTTACTTAAATTACAGAAGTGAGGGTAAGCATCACAGGCTTGGCAAAATTTAATACTGAATTTGGATTCATTTTAAATAAATTCAGAACAAAATTGAACAGAAGGAGAATCTACGTGAAGCAAATTGAGTAAAGACTATTACTAGATTTGAATATTAATATATATTAATAAATACTACTTCAGTTGAATATAAAACATCTCCATAAAAATTATCAGTTTTCTACACATTTCTATCTACATGCTTCCAATAAGCAAATAGAAAAATAACAGGTACCATTTACTGAACACCTACATGCCAGGCATGGGTAAAAGTGTTTTAGACATTATCTCTTATGTAATCTTCACATACTTATAATGTAAAACTTATAATGTAAAACTACTTTTGAGTTTTTTAGAAATGAGAGAATGGAAGCTTCATAGTGTTTATGATACTTAATCAAGGTCTCTCAGCTCTATAAGGTGTCCAAGATGGGGTCGTTCAGGTCAATCTAATTCCGAAGGCCCGCTTAACTTGGTTAAGCACGAGCTCTGTGTTCTACTTAAACCAAGTGCCTGTGATACTACCTTATGATGCACTGGTGATTTTTTTTTTTTAAACATCTTTATAAATGCCCTGTTTACCCAAGAAATAGATGAACATGGTGTGACAGTCACAGAAATTTCACTAACTGCTAATTTGGAAAATATTTTTACATGCTAAAATATGTAACTGTCATTCCTTATAGCTCACTCCTGTTAACACATCAACACCACTTCCTTACATAACTTCATGCTCTTTATTTTGCAAAATACCATTTCAATTAAAAATAGTGGCTACTTGCCAGATTCAAACAGCAGTAAATGCTAGTCTTGCAAATTGAATACACATAATAAGAATGATTTGAAGAGGAGAAACAGCCTTCTTTAATCATTATTTTATGAGAGTAACTAAGCCCCCACCAAAGTGAAATTCAGTGGCTATCATAGCAAAAAATAAATGCCTTTTAAATTCACCAAATTATATGTTGCATTATTTAATAAATCAAATGTGTAAATTTTTCTTCACCCCATGTCTGTTTTCCTATTTAACTTAAAAGTTCTAGATAAATATAAAAATACTGTACTATAGTACATACTTTTTAAATTATTAATAATTTTTATTAAAATTTTTAAATTATTACATACTTGTTAAATTACGTACTTTAGTAACAGAAAAGAACAAATGTGACTCCATATTGGATCTGTTTCTTTTACAGTAACCTTTGTATTCTATTGTTTTTGCTAAGTTAATAAATCATTAAAGGGATATGCCTCAGCTTATAACATATATAATGGCCCGTCTCTGGGAACCCTGCCTCCCATGCTGAGCTTTAAGCTACAATATCTTCCTTTAAGCTCACAGGAAACATCCCCTTCAGAGTCTGGCTGGACCCAGGAAATATTTGTGATAGTTTATCTCCTTTTTTACTTTAGCTTCTTACTTCCCTCTCTTTATAAAAGAAACTGGTGTCCAGAATGGAGCAAGATGATTCTTTGGGACACAAGTTCATCATCTTCTGGACTTGCTGGCTTTTTGAATAAAGTTGCTATTCCCTGCCCCAGCACCCTGTCTCTTGATTGATTGACCTGCCAAAAGGTGAGCAATATGAGTTTGAACTAGGCAACACTTTCAGTACTATTTCCCAGTTAAAATCAATGATTATATACAACCATAGCCAAGCTTACGCAATGGAATATTTGCAATTCAGTGGTGAAGGATGGAGAAGGCAATGGCACCCAACTCCAGTACTCTTGCCTGGAAAATCCCATGGACGGAGGAGCCTGGTGGGCTGCAGTCCATGGGGTCTCGAAGAGTTGGACACGACTGAGCGACTTCACTTTCACTTTTCACTTTCATGCATTGGAGAAGGAAATGGCAACCCACTCCAGTGTTCTTGCCTGGAGAATCCCAGGGATGGGGGAGCTCCAGTATTCTTGCCTGGAGAATCCCAGGGACGGGGGAGCCTGGTGGGCTGCCGTCTATGGGGTCACACAGAGTTGGACACAACTGAAGCGACTTAGCAGCAGCAGCAGCAGTGAAGGATAGGAATCTGGGAAAATGGCTAGGTTTGGTTAAGATCATTTAAAAAACAGAAGATATTTGAGGCTGATTATTGAAGGTCCAGTCCACCACATTAGGTTTATCTTTGCATCTCAGCACAAAGCTGAGAACATTAGAGTGCCCAGTAATTGTGATCTAAATTAATTATAATTAATTAACAGACAAACAAATGTATGGACTTACCAAGGGTCAAATCCTCAGATACATAAGTTGACAACATCACCAAGGTATTGTTTGTGGTTTCCTTGTTTTAAATTTATTCTTTTTTTTTTTTAGGTTGTTCAACTCTTGAATGATATTAAATTTCTTGGGAAATGTAACGCATAAAAAATTTTTGTAAAGATTTATTTAAGCTCAATTGATAATTTCTTAGTAGCTACCATACATTTGTGTACATCCTCCTGGTGTGTAGGTTCATCACAAAAGCCAAATTACATAAGAGAAGCTGCTCGTTAATCACAGAAAAAGGGATAATTGCTATTGCTTTAAAGATAGTTCCATCAGGTTAGTGTTTTATCTTTTATATCTTCAGAGACACATTTACCAAGAATATAATCAGTCTTAGTCATTGGAAGCCTTGAGACAACTTCTTTTTCAGTATCTCTTAAGTAGGCAGTATCTCTTAACAAAACTTTTTTCTCATCACAATATTCTTTTAACAATTATCATATTATAATTATCTAGACATCAGTTTATATGGTATTAGTTACAACTTCAGTTAACATTTTGGAAACAAGGCATATTTACCAATCTTTCCCCAGGATGAAGTACTTCAATCTTTCAGTCAGTCATTAAATCAAGAAATATTCTGTAGTGGACATTTGTGATTCCATTCATATCAGCAATTTCTGCTTTCCTAATAGTCCTCAGTTTCCATGCTAGGAGCCACATGGTTCCAGAAAACCTTACTAGTTGGGGAACACATGAGCTAGACTAAGCCCATCGGGGAGCCAAACACATGAGCACATGAACACGGAACCCACGCTTGACTAACTAGTGAAATCTCTTGCTATATGGTGTGCATTATATGGATAAAAGACCTGGAATGCCTGTAGCTGTTTTGCTTTCATGTAGGAAACCAGTCAAAGGATGGAGCGAATACATAAGGACCAAGACATACAGAATGAAAAGACAGAGGAAATTCCAGGAAAGGAAAACGAGACCCTGACACTACGAACCTCTGGATCAAAGGGCACCTAAGCCCGAACCACTTCTGGGATTACAACTGTCTCACAGTCACGCAACCTCGCCCTCCCACAGAGTCCTGTCTCAAAAGGGGACCCCCCCCTCAAATTTGGCTTAATGCCCTCATGTCACCTTCTTGACATTCTTAATAAGTTTATCTTAGGACCTGCGTTTGTGAATGAAGTCCTATGGAACAATGGAGCAGGTTTATGAGCAAAGATGTGCATGGCAGCAACTAGCACATGTGGGGCAGTCAAGATTTTGGGGGCCCTGTGAGTAAAACCAGTTGGGATCTGGACACAAGAGACTCACAGACAGCAGCCAGGGCTGCGGTGCCGTGGCCTGCCGGGAGGAGGGCTCCAGGTGGGGGCAGTGTGAGGGGCTCGCCTGTCTTTATAGCCATCCCACGGGCATCTGCATGAAAGTTATCTCTAGAGACTGTTGGAACTGTCCACAGTAACTGCAAGTAACAAGAATATACATTGCAATAAAACCTATAATGGAATTCTTCAAATTCTTCGAAGAATTTAGAAGCTGTGGTTTTGAAAAATGGCTGCAACATGGAATATTGCAAAGCAAAGAGCCACAGGCTTCAGTTCAGTTCAGTTCAGTTGCTCAGTCATGTCCAACTCTTTGCAACCCCATGGCCTGCAGCACGCCAGACCTCCCTGTCCATCACCAACTCCCGGAGTTTACTCAAACTCATGTCCATCAAGTCTGTGATGTCATCCAACCATCTCATCCTCTGTCATCCCCTTCTCCTCCTGCCTTCAATCTTTCCCAGCATCAGGGTGAAAAATGAGTCAGCTTTTCCAGTGAGTCAGCTTTTCACATCATGTGGCCAAAGTATTGGAGTTTCAGTTTCAACATCAGTCCTTCCAATGAACACCCAGGACTGATCTCCTTTAGGATGGACTGGTTGGATCTCCTTGCCAAAGTGGCCAAAGTATTGGAGTTTCAGCTTCAACATCAGTCCTTCCAATGAACACCCAGGACTGATCTCCTTTAGGATGGACTGGTTGGATCTCCTTGAAGTCCAAGGGACTCTCAAGAGTCTTCTCCAACACCACAGTTCAAAAGCATCAATTCTTTGGTGCTCCCCTTTCTTTATAGTCCAACTCTCACATCCATACATGACTACTGGAAAAACCATAGCTTTGACTAGATGGGCCTTTGTTGGCAAAGTAATTTCTCTGCTTTTTAATATGCTGTCTAGGTTGGTCATAACTTTCCTCCCAAGGAGCAAGCGTCTTTTAATTTCATGGCTTTTAATTTTAAAATCATCTGCAGTGATTTTGGAGCCCAGAAAAATAAAGTCAGCCACTGTTTCCACTGTTTCCCCATCTATTTGCCATGAAGTGATGGGACCAGATGCCATGATCTTAGTTTTCTGAATGTTGAGCTTTAAGCCAGCTTTTTCACTCTCCTCTTTCACTTCCATCAAGAGGCTCTTTAGTTCTTCGCTTTCTGCCATTAGGGTGGTGTCATCTGTTTATCTGAGCAGGGAGATCTCTGGGCAGAGGAGGAGCATCCTCTGGTGGAGAGGCCACCAGGGTTGCACTGGAGTCGTGAGGCCTCCTACCTGCCAGGCAGTGGTAGCTGCATTGTTATAAAATACCTCAATTAAAAGTGTCAAGGTACCACTTTCAGCATTTAAGTGAAATAACAGTACATTTTAAGCTGACCTTCTCGGTCACATTTGGTTTCTCCAATCAGTCCATCCTAAAGGAGATTAGTCCTGGGTGTTCTTTCTAAGAACTAATTTTGAAGCTGAGACTCCAATACTTTGACCACCTGATGTGAAGAGCTGACTCACTGGAAAAGACCCTAATGCTGGGAAAGATTGAGAGCAGGAGGAGAAAGGGATGACAGAGGATGAGATGGTTGGATGGCATTACGGACTCAATGAACATGGGTTTGAGTGAACTCCCGGAGTTGGTGATAAACAGGGAGGCCTGGCATGCTGCAGTCCATGGGGTCACAGAGAGTCGGACATGACTGAGCAACTAAACTGAACTGAACTGAATTGATCCATGGTATTTTCATCTTTTAGTCATCACCGTAATGAAACTTAACATATTGTATTTTAAATATTTTGTGTGTGTGTGTATATATACATATGTATGTTTTATATGGACTCTTAAAGTCCAAAGGCAGTTTCTTTTCCATTGTCTAATTTTGATCTCTGTTGCATTGTTGGGAACATATAAGTACCTCAGTAAAAACTGGTTCACAAATAGGTGAACAGTTAGCCATGTTTCCTGTAAGGTATCCATATATATAGGACATCCAGTTAAGGCTGTCTAATAGGTTGATTATATAAAAAAGGAGTTAATCTGGGAGATATGTCTTTCCTAGTTGATAGCCACAAATATCTGGAAGTTGAAAGTAACATGTCTGTGTTTGGGACTTACTAAGCTCCTAGGATTTGTGAGTTAATAATTTTCATCATGTTAGGAACCTTTTTGGTGATAATTTCCAAAAATGAATTTTCTGTTTCTTAATCTCTTTTGGGAACTCTAGTTATAGATATAACGGGCCACTTGAAGAGTCAACCTGCAGGTGTATATGTTTCTGTTTTTAGTTTTATTTTTCCCTAGTTTTTTCTTTTTTTGGCAGAGTTTTTATAGCTAAATTTACTAATATTATCCTCTGTAATACAGAATCAATTAACTTCTTTCAGTGATTTTCTTTCTCAGACACTGTAGTTTTTATTTCTGTAAGTTTGTTTTGGGTCTTTTAAATCTTCCATTTAACTACACAACATTATCAATCTCTCTTCCATCTATTACAATACATGGAATACAGTTAACATCTATGTCACCTGTTAATTCTAATATCTGCATCACTTCCAGGTTAGTTTTGATTTAATGGATTTTCTTCCCTTTATAGGTCATATCTTTCTGCTTCATAAGATGCCTTACATTTTTTATGATATGCTATACATGGTACATTTTACCTTGCTGAGTAGTAGATATTTTTGTGTTACTATATTTATTCTTGAGCTTTACTCTGGGACACAGTTAACTTACTTGTATATGGTTAGAGCCTTTCAGTCTTCCTCTTAAGACTTGTTAAGTGGGACCAAAGCAGCATTTACTTTTGGGATAATAATTCCCCAATACTAAGAAAGGCATTCTGAGAACTGTATTAAATGTCACACATATTATGTAGCTGTTCATTAAAAGTGGGGAACAGGTACTCTCCCCAGCCATATGTGAGCTCTAGATACTGTTTCTTCTAACCCTTTAGGGTGATCTTTTTCCTGCCTCAAATAGCTCCCTCAAAAATTCTGCCCGTCATTACTCTGCTGAAGACTAGAGGGCCTCTGCAGATGTCCTTGGTTCCTCTGTCCTCTCTTCTCAGCACTGCTCCTTCATCCCAGTGAGTCTGCTGAATCCCTCCTGGTTGCCCACTTTACTGAACTATGACCTAGAAAGTCCCTGAAGCACTAAACAGGGACAATCAGTCTCATTTCACTTATTTCCTGTCTCTCGTGGTTCGCTGGCTTTGATTGCTTGATCTGCAGTGTTAAGAAAATAAAAGTTTCATAGACCTATTCATATTTTTTTAGTTGTTTAGGCAGGAGGACAAACTCCATCTTTCTTTTTCCATTTTAGTCAGAAGCAGGAGCCCAAAACTCATATGTTTGGATAATTTCACCTAGAAATTATAGGAAAAAAATGTGTCCCAATTTCTCCCAAATTGAAACAGAAAAAAAAAAAAGAGAGAGAGAGAGAGAGAAGCCTATGAAAGGGACAAAGCAGTAGCAGTCACAGAAGGAAGAAGAAAATTGTTTAAAAGAGAAGGGTAAATAGCGAATGTTTATGTGAATTAGCACGTGTGCAAGGTAGAATCAAGAAGGCAGGGATAATCAGTGATACCAATCACTTCACGTAAGTTAGACTGGATAAGAGAATAAAGTGTCTTTAGAATATCTTTGGTGTCCCCAGGATGTTTAGAAACGAATTGGGGGTGAATGTTTGGTTATAAATGAGATGTGAGCACCTGTGACAGCCAATATAGAATAGTCTTTCAAAAACGTTAACTGTGAAATAGAGATAAAGTAAAATGATATGGGAAAAATAATTTTTGTTTTATATATAACACATATATTTTATATATATATATATATATATATCTTCCCTGGTGGCTCAGAGGGTAAAGGGCTGCCTGCAAGGTGGGAGACCTGGGTTCGATCCCTGGGTTGGGAAGATCCCCTGGAGAAGGAAATGGCAACCTACTCCAGTACTCTTGCCTGGAGAATCCCATGGGGCTCTGGTACATGGGGTCGACAAAGAGTTGGACACGACTGAGCGATTTCACTTTCACTTTCACACACACAGTGGGAAAAATTAGCAATTTTTTATATGTTGGAGGAAAAGAGACAAACAGTAAGATGCTTCTAAAGATAAGAAAGAAGAGATGATTAAGAGAAGCATATTTCCCAAAGAGAGACCAGGTAACCCTTCTGTTCATGCACAGAGTCAGAATGTAGAGGAGTGGAGTTAGCAGAGATACATATATCTTTATCGTTTGAGAGGAAGAGGAAGTAAATCTGTGGAAATGTTCCGCTTCCAGCTTTTCTGTGAAGTAGGAAAGTCGTTTGCTGGGTGTACTTAGATAGACTCCAGTACGGGAGGAAAGGGGCAAAAAAGTGAGTGCACACCCAGGGAATGGGTACAAAAGCTGGCTATGGCTACAAACACTAAACTCTGGAGGACAAGGAAGGTCTGGCTCAAATGAAGACTTGAAACCATAGATTTGAAGCAAAACTCAAGATTTTCCCTCCTTCATTATGTCACTTACAAGGCACAGAACCAGAGGAGGAGGATGTGAGTGGAATCAAAGTTGAAATTTTGCCAAGTGGCTGTATTGAAAACAACAACAAAAACACAGTACGAATTAGGTGAGAGCCCAAGGATTTGAGAGTGCAAAATGAAAAAAAAGGGCACCACAGTAGGGCCCTAGAAGCTTCAGGAGCGGGGGAAGGCAAGGCTCTGCAAGTTGTGATGGGTGTGGAAGAGCAAATGTTAGGAGAGCAAGCTGGTGAGATACCTAAAGAAACGCTGGGTATGATGGGAGCAGTGGATCTCCAAATCTGGAAGAGCTGTCATGAAGACTAGCTGCACTGATAACCTCAGGTGTGGGTGGCCTCGGAAGAGATACGGTGCTTTCACCTTGAAAATCAAATGGCCCTGGAGCTGGATTCATCACGCAAACAGCCCTTGAGTTTCCCAGGATCACCTGAGAGACCTGAAGTAATGACAGGACCCTGAGTTGGTCGCCAAATTCTCAAAAGACTATATGGCAAGAGTTGTCTCGAGTGGGTAGGACAAAGCAGTGTCCTGAGCAGGCAAGAGCAGGCAAGGAGGAGGCCTTTTGGTCAAGAGTGGAAGACGCATTCCTATCCTCACTCTCGGGATAAAGCTGAGGCAGGGAGGGGGGAGAGAATAAGCAGATTTCTCTAAAGAGAAAAGTAATAGAAACAGCAGCCTTGAGATCTTTCCACCTAATTTCACATATTTCACGGTTTTCCTGTTTCCATTTCAGAAAGTGTTTTCTGACTTTGCCTCTGAATTCCAGGGAGCACCTTGTTTAATTAAATCACACAGAGAATCCTAATAGAAGCTATTGAAACAGGAGGAAAAACATTTAGTGACCCTAGTCAAGGAAGGCAGTGGGAGAGGCAGGCAGGAGGATCAGTTCGGTAATAAACATAACCCCCACTGTGGGGAGGTCCCCAAGGCAGTTAGACTGGCTGGGAAGCCAGGTCGTGGGCGGGCCAGGCAACAGCTCCAGAGACGGTCTTACTCCACAGGACCCTCACTCAGAGGATGCTGCTTGGATCTTGATTCATAAATAATTTTAATTGAAATACCACTATTTCAACATTTCTTGATGCTTCGGGAAGGCACGTCTTTTACATCGGGAGCGATCTGCTCAGAAGCCCGGGAGTACGGGTTCCATACCTTGTGCCTCTTCTGGGCCAGGGTTGTCCTCACACGCCCGCAACCAGAGCAGCGGCAGAAACTCTGCAGGCGCCCCGCGCCCGCACCTGGGGTTTAAGGCATCTTCGGTCTGCTGCCGCTGCTGCTGCTAAGTCGCTTCAGCTGTGTCTGACTCTGTGCGACCCCATAGACGGCAGCCCACCAGGCTCGCCCGTCCTGGGGATTCTCCAGACAAGAACACTGGAGTGGGTTGCCATTTCCTTTTCCAGTGCATGAAAGTGAAAAGTGAAAGTGAAGTCGCTCAGTCGTGCCTGACTCTTTAGCGACCCCATGGACTGCAGCCCACCAGACTCCTCCATCCATGGGATTTTCCAGGCAAGAGCACTGGAATGGGTTGCCATTTCCTTCTCCGGCATCTTCAGTCACTTCTTTGCAATTCTGAAGAATTTTAGCTTTGAACGTGGGATTTGCAAGGGAGCCCCCCCGGAGACTTAGAAACTCAAACCCCTTCTCCCTCTCTGAGCCGCGCAGGCTCCGCCCTGCACTGCCAGCCTGGGCTGGTCACCAGTGCCCAGAAGGTGAAGGTTGGTCCTGGTGAGATCAAGGGGTGATTGTCCCTCTCCTTGGCACAACCCGCAGGAGACACACAGGGGCCGGTCTTTTCCACCAACCCCCGCCCCCAACCTCTCACTATCCACCCCCCGCCCCCGCAATCCAGGCAGCTGATACTTCCGGGGGCAGAGGTCACAGCGACCCCAGAGGCTGTCTGTCCTCCGTGGTTTGAGCCTGCTTGACCCCCTGGTTCACTATGAGAGTCAGAGTGTTGGTCTGGTGTCTGGCAGGAGGTGGGCACTGGGCAGGGGGCGGGCCTTGCACACTTGCACACTTGTCAAACAGAGCAGAGGCCTCTGAGGGGCCTGTGAACGTCTGCACTAGCCCGCCAGAAATCCCCATGCCCAAAGGGCAGGCCACTACATAGTAAATTTAAAAAATATATATATAGTTCAGGTTGTGAAAGAGGTAGAAGCAGCACAGAAGAAAGGGATTTTATTTGACATACCTTGTTTAGCATTTGTTTCCCGCTATTCGAAGAAAGAGGTCCTACATTTTCGACTTGCACCAAGCCTGGAAAATTAGGTAGCTGATCTTTCTCTCAGCGCTTAGCCGCAGGAGATGATCTGAAGAGGTGAAACCACTCACGTGCATTTGGCAGATTCTGCAGGAGGTTATAAGAACATCCCAGTTTTCTTCCATAGACACATGCCTCCTCCCTTCCGGTGGGTATAGTTCTGTGTCTGTGCCTGCCTGTGGCATCGTAAGGCTGGTGACTGGAAAGGAGCAACATTTATGAACAGAACAATTTCTCCAAAGTACCCTGACTTCATAGTTTTCATGAATTATTTCACAGTTTGTTTTACAATCTTATAGAATTAGTCGCAGGAAAATAATTTTAATAGGCACATAAAATCCCCCATCCCTTAATCTCAGTTTCAAGCCATGAATATACAGCCCAATAAATACCACTGTAAATGATGACTTCACTACTTCCTTGAAATATATCACTGATAAGCTAATGTTAAACAAACATTTCCTCTATTTCCACTTTGTGTTCTGATGCAAGATCTTCTTTAGGAATAAATTCCATCTATGGCAGGAATTGTCATTGTTCTTTTTTATATATGAGGAAGCTGACTAAAAAGGGTTATGCTGTGCCACCGGCCATGCAGTGGAGTGTAGTTGGGAATTGGATCATGGTTGATATACGGCGAAATGACATATACAGATTGGCATTTTAGGCAAGTCCTATGATACAGAAAATCCATGATTTTGGAATCATTAAAATGAGAAGACTTCTCTTGCCAATCCATTATTAATTAATAGAACATGTTTTGACATAATAGATAAAGCTTTTATAACCTTCTGTTGTAACTGTCTACCAATTTTCAAAGAATTCAGATTTTTATGAAAGATATGACAGAGTACTACAACATAAACTGTATTATAAAGGGATTTTTGCTTACAGTAGACTTAGAGAACTGCATTTTAGATAGCCTTTCTTCTCATACAGTATTCTGTGCTGTCATACTGAGAAAAATTTCTCAAATGCAAAATATATTTTAAATAATGTCTTTAAAAATATTATATTTGAATTTATTTATTAAATTTAACTAAAATAAAATTTCCAAAACTGAAAAAAAAGCTGGTCTTTCTCTGTAGAGTATCAATTATTATATTACTTATTTTCAATGAATTGAATTTTTCATTATTGGTATTTTAGATTTGGAGAATTGTGATTGTTTTCTTGATGTTTTGTCAAGAATCCTTAGTATTTTATACAGATTATAGACACAAACCTACTGTGCTATCAATAGACATGAAACAGAAGAAAAAAATAAAATTCAAGTATCTTTGAAATATAATTTTGTTTCTAGAATTACTATTGGTTCAGACTAGAGTGTAGGTTCCCAAGTCAAGAAATGAGAAAGACTGAAGAGGTAACTGCTGATCAGAGAGCCCATTCAGGTCAAAGAAATATCGTTTAAAGGACTAAAGATGAACTATATTTGTACTGCAGCTTTTAGCTTGCTTCAAGATCTATTGCTTTAAGGTTGAAAAAACACTCCAAAGGGGGAAATAATGATTGCAGACACACATTATACTCTACTGGTGATGTCCTTTCCTATCCTCCTATAAAGTGGTTTTCTATCACTGATGTATGCCAGAGCCAATGTGTACCTTTCCCTGTAAATAATGAAAGCAGGCTTAAGCACAAGAAATACATGGGCACTGCTGTAAACAGATACTTCTGTTTCATTACCACTGTTTTATTAACAAATTACTGCCATTAAAGAGATTATGAGGTTGCAAAAAACAATCCAAAATGAAATAGTCCAGGCCTAACTCCGTTTGCAATGAACTGAAGAGATGTGCCTGCAGTCCATTCAGTTCCTTATTGTTCCCATGACTGCACTAGTCTGCTTTGTATTTTGAATTGTGAACGTCCTTGCCCAAGTTGGGCTTTGTGAATCATCTCTTCCAGGGGAGAAGGATATTTCCAATTAAGTCAAGATATACACCTCTCACCTCCTAATGCGAAGAGTAGTGTGTTATATATAATATACCTCACACTGGAACACAGACTCAAAAGCCCAATCTTTCTTACTGTAGTTATTCCACAAGCCAATAGTCTGTGATCAAACTCCATTTTTGAGGCCATCATGACTCCCGAACTTACTGTCAGCAAACTTTCAATCTTAAATGAGTAACTTCACTTTTGAATACTGAAACTTTAACCCTCTAAATTTCTGGGGAAATCCTTAAAGTGTCCCGTTTTCCATTTGTTGAAGTGAAGGAAACCAAATGTGATAAATGGCTCTTGTGTTTCAGAGCCCTATAGTTATTTGGGATGATTCAGGTATATATGAATACAATCTTTTCTTTAAGAAGGTGAAAAGAGATGCTACTCATATCTTTGTTTCATTTTTGGAGCTTGTTAAAATGGTGGCAATATTCTGCCAGATCCAGCACTGGGTTTGAAATGGGCCTGGTCATTGGGAACCAGAAGTCATAGTGGGTTAGCAAAACGAGTGCTGCAGGATACTAACACACCGCTCTCTTCAAGCATGGAGACTCGGAAAATGAAGGCGGGCAAAGAGAATTTACTTCCTATGCAGTGAGTGCTAGACATAAAACGGAATAAATTTTGATTTTATGAAACTCATTTAAGGTTAAACCATCCTCTGGCCCTCAAAAATTTTCACATTTGCACATTACTGTATTTAACCTTTCTTTATACCATACATTTAATAGACTTCATAAACAAGGTTCTACCAGTTGATTGCATATTACATGAGAACTTAAAAAAACATAACTGTATATGGCAAAATGCAAATAATTATTTCTTTACTTATACAATTGAGATGGTTTTTTTTTCTGTATTTCCAAAACAATGCAGGTGTCACTAGTGGTAAAGAACTTACTTGCCACTGCAGGAGATGTAAGAGGTGCAGGTTCGATCCCTGAGTTGGGAAGATCCCCTGGAGAAGGGCATGGCAACCCACTCCAGTATTCTTACCTAGAGAATCCCATGGACAGAAGAGCCTGGCAGGCTATGGTCCGTGGGATCACAAAGAATCGAACACAACTGAGCACTTTAGCACGCACATATACAGTGGCAATAGAAAGATATTCCTGTAAATTAATAAACTCAGGGGATCTCCCTGTGTATAATATACACATATAAAATATAAGCACTCATTTATTTTATGTAAATAAATATAAGATATATACACATATATGTGCATATGTATGTGAAGAGAGAGAGAGAAACACAAACTAGGAATGATACTTGCCCAAGGTCTAATTTGTGGATGATGATATAGTATGTTCTTTTTCTTGATTCTTCTGCTTGATTTTTAAAATAATTTTATTATATATATATTAGTTTGTATAAAATAATTAAATGATTATTCTAAAATTTGAAAACATCATTTTAATGATTGCTTAACATCCATTTTATGTATACACTATAATTTATTGATCATAATAGTTTACATTTCATTTATTTCTAATTTTTACTGTCAATCATAATGTGATGGATATCTTTACCTATAAAACTTTGTACACTGATTATTTCTAGGAACTGATTCTAAGAATCACCACTTCAAGAAAAGGTTTTAAAATGTCTTTAGATAGTAATAAATTGTTTTTCAGGGAGAATGTGTTCATTTATTCTTTAATCAAAAGTGAATACACTGTTAATCTGACCACACACCCTTTGCTCAACTAAGCACTTCATTAACTTTCATTTTTATTTTTCTAGTCATATTTCTTATATTAACAATCTTTTCACATCCACTGTTACTAGAAAGTCTTTTTGCATATGAAAAATATCAGTTTACATTTCCTTTTTTGAATTTTATATAAAGGTCATCATACTGCATGTCATTTTTCCACCTCGTTACTATCATATCAAAATTATCTATGTTATGGCATACAGCTGTAATTCATTTAATTTTCCTGATGCATAATATCCATTTTGTGATTGTCGTAAAATTTATTTATCTATTTACCATTATTTTTTTATTTATCTATCGAATTCATCTATTTAAAGCATTTATGATGTTTCAGAGTTTTTTTTTTTTTTGAGGGGGGAGAGGTTCCCAGGTCATACAGTGGAAAAGAATCTGCCTGTCAATGCAAGAGATATAGGTTCAATCCCTGGGTCAGGATGATCCCCTGGAGTTAGTTCAGTTGCTCAGTCATGTCTCTTTGTGACCCCAAGGACTGCAGCACACCAGGCTTCCCAGTCCACAAGCAACCCTCAGAGTGGTAACTCTTGGAGTAGTAACTGGCAACCCACTCCAGTACTCTTGCCTGGAGAATCCCATGGATGGAGGAGCCTGGGAGGCTGCAGTCCATGCGGTCTCTAAGAGTAGGACACGACTGAGCAACTTCACTTTCACTTTTCACTTTTCACTTTCATGCACTGGAGAAGGAAATGGCAACTCACTCTAGTGTTCTTGTCTGGAGAATCCCAGGGACAGAAGAGCCTGGTGGGCTGCCGTCTAGTGGGTCGCACAGAGTCAGACATGACTGAAGTGACTTAGCAGCAGAAGCAAAGACATCTGCGTATCTGAGGTTATTGATATTTCTCCTGGCAATCTTGATTCCAGCTTGTGCTTCTTCCAGCCCAGCGTTTCTCATGATGTACTCTGCATAGAAGTCAAATAAGCAGGGTGACAATATACAGCCTTGACGAATTCCTTTTCCTGTTTTGAACCAGTTGTTCCATGTCCAGTTCTAACTGTTGCTTCCTAACCTGCATACAGGTTTCTCAAGAGGCAGGTCAGGAGGTCTGGTATTCCCATCTCTTTCAGAATTTTCCACAGTTTATTGTGATCCACACAGTCAAAGGCTTTGGCATAGTCAATAAAGCAGAAATAGATGTTTTTCTGGAACTCTCTTGCTTTTTCCTTTGGTATCTCCAATTTTCTTGAAGAGATCTCTAGTCTTTCCCATTCTATTGTTTTCCTCTATTTCTTTGCATTGATCACTGATAAGGCTTTCTTATCTCTCCTTGCTATTCTTTGGAACTCTGCATTTAAATGGGTATATCTTTCCTTTTTTCCTTTGCTTTTTTGCTTCCCTTCTTTTCACAGCTATTTGTAAGTCCTCTTCAGACAGCAAATTTGCTTTTTTGCATTTCTTTTTCTTGGGGATTGTCTTGATCCCTGTCTCCTTTACAATGTAAATACTTAGGAGTTAAATTATTGGATTATAGGGGAAACAAAAGTTAACTTTACAAGACAAAGTCAAATTGTTTCCCATACTTACTACACAATTTATTCTCTACCAGCATAATTGACCCCCTGAGGCACATCACATGTGAAACTCAGTAGAGTCAGACTTAACTTCTACCTAATGAATGAATCTAAAATAGCATCGTATAGCTATCTTGATTTGTAATTTTGTGATTATTACACATCTTCACACCTCTTTTAGGCATTTGTATTACTTTTCCTGAAAAATACCTGTTCATGCCTAAATACTGTTTCAATTTTGTTCACTTGTCTACTGATTGTCCTGTAAGAGTTATATATTTGAAAATTAATATTTTATTGTTTACATATATTGCAAATATCTAACGCCAGTTTGTGTTCTGTCTTTTCACTAAACATATTTTCACAAGCTAAAGTTCTTAATCTGTATACAATGAAATCTGACAGTCTTTGACGTATTATCGTTTTATTGCTGTTTGGTCCAGAAACCAGCGTTTTCTAAGTCCACTTAGATAACAGTCATTCCTTTGCCCAAAATTCTACCATCTCACATCTGTCATAAAGCAAAATTTCTCAGAAGCAGGGGTCTTTTTAATAATCCTCCACTTTCTTCTATTGACAATTACTTATCCCAGAATGACCTACACACAGTAATATTTCCATTTTATACTAAGATTTCAATCTGATTCCCTATTTTATTTTCTTTTACTGGTAAGGTTTGACTATCCTTGGCCCTTTACTTCTATATAGATTTTAGAAACAGTTTATATTCATTTAGGAAGCAGTTTGTCTGAGCAACACTAAGTCTAGATTTAGGTAGTATTGACACATTTAAAACATAAAATGCTCCTGAACCCCTGCACATGAACACTAAATATCTCTTCAATTATGTCTTCATGTTAGAGTTGTGCGCAGTCGCTCACTCGTGTCTGACTCTCTGTGACCCCACGGACTGTAGTCCACCAGACTCCTCTGTCCATGGAATTTTCCAGGCAAGAATACTGGAGTGGGTTGCCATTTCTTTTTCCATTATATAAGAGTTACTTGGCATGATAATTTTTATGAGTGCCAAAAGCTATCAATATTTAAAGTTTTTAATACTTTACAGTCAGTCATTTTTAAGGTGTTTAAAGCAAAAACATATAATATCTGAATTTTGGAATTGATTGATTTTTTATCTCATGTAAGCTTTTTTATTTAGAAAAAAGGTATAGATACCTATAATATAATATAATTTTTATATAATATATAAAATATAATTTTATATGATGTATAAATATAACACAAAATATACTTAAATATATTAGGTATGAGAAGCAGCCACATATCCAAAGACAATTATATATAACACATATATATATACACATATACCCCACTCCAGTACTCTTGCCTGGAAAATCCCATGTATGGAGGAGCCTGGTAGGCTGCAGTCCATGGGGTCGTGAAGAGTCAGACGCGACTGAGCGACTTCACTTTCACTTTTCAGCTTCATGCATTGGAGAAGGAAACGGCAACCCACTCCAGTGTTCTTGCCTGGAGAATCCCAGAGACGGGGGAGCCTGGTGGGCTGACGTCTCAGGGGTCGCACAGAGTCGGACACGACTGAAGCGACTTAGCAGCAGCAGCATATATATCTCTCAAGGATATCTACATATCTCAAAATTACTTAAATTACTTGAGTCATTATACCTCTTTAATGTTAGCTCATTTAATTTTCAAACATTGATAAAGTTGTTTCAAAGAATCTTATCAATAGTCTTTGTCTATATTTCATTGTGTTCATAACATATTTTTGTGTCACAAAGCTATCTTGTTTAGAGGGCAAATATTAATTTTTTGAGCTTTCCTAAAGTATTACTTTGTTTAACACTTTCTGCTTTGAATTCTTCAAGAATGGTATTGCCATTCTGCTTTCCTATCTTGCTTGTGATAATTCTCTATCTCTTACTAGTTTTTTATTCTAACTACTTCAGATGTATCTCAGAAAATAGCATGCAGTTAGATTGTTATTAAAGATAAACTCTAAAGTTTATATCTATATTGTTATTTTCCTGGGAGGAAACACTGGGCCTCATGTGCCTCTATATCCCCTGAGGAGTCTTCACATCCTTCTGGATAGAAGAAAAATCCTGTAGGATTCAGATCTGTTCATTTTGAAATGCCATCACTTAGTAATTGTCAGTGTGAGCAGTTGCAGTTTAAAATCTGGGGAATTCTGCCTTAGATATTGCTTTGCTATCATGATGTCATGTATGCTCTTTCTCTAGCTGAAAAAGAAGGGGAAACTACATTACTCATCGGGAAACAGAGGTGCGCACGATGAACGGCGCTCAGAGAAAAGCCTGGAAATATTATGTCTTCTATAAAAATCAGCCCAGGTGCTCCTGGTTTTTCACAAAACAAATTCCCAGAGCCTAGACGCTACTTATTCACCATAAAGGCCACTTTTTAAACTTCCGCAGAGATGCTGTGAAAGCTTCCTGCGATTCAAGTCTAGCCAGGAACCAGAGAACTGAACTAATTGGTTAAGTCTGCTCAAGGTGACAAGCTGCCGACTGGCAGACACAACATTTAGAAACCAGGCTGAAAATGCTACATTTAATTTTACTTAGGATGTAAGAAAAGATCCAGAAGACGGGTTTATTTACTGGCAATGAAACATTATCCCCACACTATTCTCAGACCATGTGGGAGGAGGTGTGCTCTTGGAGAAAGAAGGTAGCTTGTCTCCGTGGGTCTTCACATAATTATTATAAAAATATGTTTGTGGCATAACGTAAAGTTTGACACAGAGAATGGCCATATTTTTGTCACAAATATAAACTGCTATTTAAAGTCTTTTTTTCCTAATATAAAAATAAACATAAAAAGAAAGCAAGCAACTTTTTAGCAATCTATAATACAGTACATTTTAAAATTCAGTTATCTAATGGATAATTCAGAAGGTTCAGAAGTATATTTCATTCAAGACTCTGTTTGCTGTGGGCAGTCACATATATAAATTTATGGGCTTCCCTGGTGGCTCAGATGGTAAAGAATCTGCCTGCAATGCAGGAGACCTCAGTTTGATCCCTCAGTCAAGAAGATTCCCTAGGAAGGAAATAGCAACCCACTCCAGTACTCTTGCCTGGGAAATCCCATGGACAGAGGAGCCTGGCAGGCTACATGGGGTAGGCTATAGGTCCATGGGGTTGCCAAAGGGCTGGATACGACTGAGCGACTAACACACACACACATACATATATGTTCTGTGTAAGTGGATGTGTATAAGAGATGTGCAACATTACAATATGTTGCAATAGAGAAGGAGATAAAAGGTGCAGAAGTGTTAATGAGTTCACAAGGGCCATCTAAAGTCTTCCAGGGAAAATCTGAATTTAAAATCTTACCATGCAGACAGTGGTAATCCTTCCACTTAGCTTTCTACTTTCTTTTATGCTTTCATTAGCAATCCATGTTATCACTTATATATTTTTGGAGTTGTGTGGCTTCTAGTGGTGTCTAGAAAAAGCATACAATGAAAATATTGCAAGACTGAACAAATCTATCTCCTGAGATTGAAAACTCAAAATGCTGGGTATTATTCTAACTTAAACAGTTTGGAATATTCCAGGGAGAATACTGGAGTGGGTACTTGTTGCCTTCTCCAGGGCATCTTCCCAACCCAGGGATCAAACCGAGGTCTCCTGCATTGCAGGCAGATTCTTTATCAGCTGAGCCACAAGAGAAGCCCTTTGAGTTAATATAATTCTCTTATTTGACAGTTTTAGACTTTGGCCCCACTTGTTTCAAAGTTACTATTTCTAAACATAAATTTATAAGAAAATAATATGGAAGCATTTATTCTATTCTTCATGTTGCTGTTCCCCCCGACCAGAGGTCAGTATCAATATTTAGACTTTATAAGAAAGTATTTCTGCAAGTCAATGATACATTTTTCAAAAGGACATAATAAAATATAGAAATTTTTGTTTAAGAGTGTTATAAGCTTTTTACCTTTAATTCAAAAATAAATTTTAAATAATTTAATTTAGACAGTATTTTTTCTAGATTACCTGGGTTTTTTACCTAAAATTCTGAAACATACATATCATAACACTACATTAGGCAGAATAAATAAGCTGATGGACAGATGCCAAAATGAATCTCACTATACTTAGCTCAGTATGAAAGCCTGCCATTTACATCGTGGTCCAGAGTCACTGTGTATTCAAAGACCTTAAATAAAAAAAAGTAATTAAGCTGATGAGCCAATTTAATAATGTGTTCTTCAAGAAAGACTGGACTAGTTAGTTCACATTTTCAAAATGTAATGCTATTTCAACTTTAATCCATTGGATCTCTTCCTTATTATGATTAAAGAAAAGATAGTATTGATTTGAAAGGGACCCCAAGAAATAACAAAAGTGTACAACTTGCCCTAATAGGCAATTTGTCCTTGGTATCTTTCTACAGATGGTACTATATGCAGAACAGGGGCTACCTCTGGGATTGCCAAAATTACCTCTGATATGGTCCTTTCACTTTTTTAAAACCTTACAAATAATAAGTTAAAAAAAAAAAAAACTCTGAAAGAAGAAGGCAATATATTCCACAGTTAAAGTATTTTCAAATATATTACGAAGTATTTCCCTGTTTCTGGGATTATTTAATAACTACAGATTTTACAGACATTTCCCAATTCACCATGTTTACTAGCACAGTTCCCTCAGGTTATAATGAAGGTGTTTATAACTAGAGATTAGAAGATAAAGACAAAGCTGTATTTAGTGAGAAACTGAGTGATAAGAAAATACAAACTAGGTGTCTACGAATGCCCTTTGCAAGAGAAGATTATTCAGCAGCTGTATCACATTTACACCTTATAGGATAGCTGAAGAAAATGAAGCATAGGAATATGTGAGCTATGTACTGGCAGTTATTGGAAATGGGTTTTTGGTTTAGTTGCCAGCTGAGAATTCAGAAACAAAATAAAACCCTTTCATGGCCATCAGAAAATATGACTTTCTAACTAAGAATAATGAATATTGTCTACGCAAAGGTTCCCATGTTAATTCATCCACCATCTTTCAGAGCCAGAATAGCACTATTTAAGAGCATTCTGATGGGAAATTTCTAACATTGAAAAGTCACTTGTATACACACAGAAAACCAGATTATATAAACAGAAACACCATTCCCATGGTGAAACTGACCAGGCAAAAGTGAACACACTTTGAACAAGTGAAAATTCTTGACAGTCGCCAATCTCCCTTAGTGCTCCTTCCAGGGTGTTTCATGGTGGCTGAAATTCAGCTGTTTGGTTAGAGTAAGGTAATGGGTCCACACAAGTAGTAAGAAGGGTGAATTTTGAGGCAAGGTTTATGTTGGGGTACACATTTGAGATATATTTTGAAGTCAGTACAGTCAGAGGGCATGTTTAAGTTTCTATTTAATTTTGCTCTTTGTCAATCAATATTTATTGACCACATTAATGTTTTATTTTCAAATATGGGTAAAATATACATAAATTCATATGATAAATACCCATATATGAACACCCAGCTTCAGTCATGTTAATGCTTTGTACTCTATATTTACTACGATCAAGGCATAAAAAGTTTAATTAAATAGAGACAATATGAGAACTATTTTAAAACCTTTTTACAAGAATGTTTAGCAGTCTGACTCCATATTTCCAGTCAAATAAAACTTAGATAAAACATTTAGATATTGATCCTAGCTTTGTCTGTGTGTTTTAAAACTGAAAAGCAAGTTAATGATCAATTTACTAAAAATTAGATACAAGGAATATCATCCTGATTTGACTACTACTATATACCCTTTTTTAATCTTCTTTTTTCATATTCAAAAAATGTGTAAATCATGTGACATGTATATCCACACAGGCTTTGATAAACTTAATTTATACACATATAAATATATATATATATATGTGTGTGTGTGTGTGTGTGTGTGTGTGTGTGTGTAGAGAGAGAGAGAGAGAGAAGGCAATGGCACCCCCCTCCAGTACTCTTGCCTGGAAAATCCCATGGACGGAGGAGCCTGGTAGGCTGTAGTCCCTGGGGTCGCTAAGAGTCGGACAGGACTGAGCGACTTCCCTTTCACTTTTCACTTTCACGCATTGGAGAAGGAAATGGCAACCCACTCCCATGTTCTTGCCTGGAGAATCCCAGGGACGGGGGAGCCTGGTGGGCTTCCGTCTATGGGGTCGCACGGAGTCGGACACGACTGAAGCAGCATATATATATACATATATATGTATATATCTGTATGCTTATTTACATGGATACAAGCATCAGTTTACTACAGCAGTTGGTAAAATTTTTGAAAATAAAATCTTCTGAATATCAGACAATTTTCATTTAAATTTTAAGCACCACAGTTCAGTTTCCAACCAGCCACTACACTCCTGAGAAGATACGAAACTCATAGCCTCACTCACAGACCTTTAGGAAAGAATAGTCCATCCATGTTTAGAGGTTCACATTGAAGGTGAGCTCAATGGTGATTTTAATATAATAAATATATAATAAATAGTCTAGGCTAATAGCTTCTTACAGATATGTCTGTGTTTAGTAAATTAAGATAAATTCAATTAAAAGTGACTTGAAACGTGTACCAAGTTGGAGGTAATGTCTCTAAGACTTTAGAGATATTTTCTCTAAAATACCATCTAAAAAGGACAGTTTTCCCATGAAGAGCTCAAGTGTCACATGTCTCCTCTGAAGAATGAGGAATAACACACGAAAGAGTGCAGGACAAGACCTTCATTACAAATGGCCAAATCTACCACCTCTCCCACGGAAAAAAGTCAAAGATGAAACCTTGGTGCTTTGATACTATGTGGAGCCTTGAAGTCAATTTCTCTCCTCTTTCTTTTTCCCCCTAGATCTTTCTTCTTTGACAAAGTTCAGCTTCACTTTCTAAATAAGATTAATGCTTACGGTCGACACAGATTATTCTGATGTCAGTCAAGGCACTGCTCTCTCCTCGGTCACTAGAACAATATTGGTACTGGCAGGTATAAAACACGCTGTCCAACACAGGCAGACAAGTGAGTTCAGCTTGGAATCTGAATCCAAATTAGGTCCCATATTAATTGCAAATGGTAAAAACCTTTGCTTTAGTTTTCTAATTAAGATTAATGATAGTGGTTTGAAGAGCTGATACCAAGACCCTGGCATTAACAGCAATCATTTTTCAACTGTGGCAAACACGTTTTCCTTTTGAAGTACATTCCAGTCCAAAATAAGAGTTGGCAAGAAGGTAGTGTTGAGGGAGACAGAAGATTCAGTAAGCCGTATTTCTTCAGATTAAACCACAAATATATTGAATGCACAAAAACCTCAGGAAAAACTTTGTTTCAGGCAGCACATACCCGGCCAAAACCTGCTGTCCAGAGAAAGCGCTCAATTTTAGGAAAAACAAGGGGCTCCATATTCTTGAAGGAGATGCTATTGCAAGTTATAAATAACTGGTAAAAATAAATGTTTCCATTTAAAGTGCTTCTGGATATCTGTTGATTGTGAGTGAGATGATTTACACAGAGTGCACAGCTGAAGCACAGACTCACCATCTGGAATTACTAACCGAGAAACCCATAAACTCATCGATGTATTACATGACTTACCGTCAGGCCTCCGTGGAGTAGGTATCATCAGATTCTAAAGCTGCTCATTTAGACCACTTTAGAACTTGCTTAAGACAGAAAATGTTTCATTCAGAAAAAAAGCCTCCCTTTTCGGATTGTGTTGTGTATGCTCTGAAAACAAATTCTTCAGAGGGAGATGAAAGAAAATCTGGGCAAAGAGCAACCAGTAAGTTTTTATCTCCCAGCTGTTTTGTCAGTTTTATACAACCACAGAAATTATGCAGTGGATTTTGTTCCACAATCAGTAATACACGTAATGTCTGAAAATATAGACCTCTTTGGAAGGATGACTGCTTGGTGCCCTTAGGATTTTGAGGTGGCTTTTTAACTTTTTTTTGAAACAATTATGTGAACACAAGAGAACTTTTGTGTGCCAAGACTTACATGCCCTTTAAGCAAACAAAAATGGAAAATTTTAGCACATTCCACATTAATAGAAATAGAGTTGAATTTGCCCGAGTTCTGTTTATGAATGGCATTATTTATACAGCTGTGAACTGTATTGAAACATGACAATGTGGGGAGAAAAATCTCCAGGCATTGAATTATCCAGCTGACTTCTGTTTTTTTAAAGCATCCTCATCATAAAATCTAAAGCATCAATTTTTCAAAAAATATTGAATGCCTTTAGAAGAAGTTTTAAAATTCTTTCTCTCCTGGTATAACTTCTTTTCAAATTGAGTTATGACCTGTTGAAATGAACTGCATGCATGGATTTATTTTATTAACATATCTTATCCTTTCTTTCCTTTAAGTTTTGGAAACCTGCTTGGTTTCTCTCTCTAAATGAGGGAGGAATCTCATTTCCAACTCTCTAGTCTCTCCTGGAATCACTGGCTATAAAGAACCTATGGGTCACTTTCTTAAAATCAATCTCTACAGCATATCAAGATTCTTGTAGTCATTCCTTCTGAAACGGGCAAAACAAGGTGTCAGAATGTTTTATTTCTTCATAAATGCAGAAGTAAATTCATGATAATTTTTGAGAAATCAGTATTAAAATGATAGAATCAAAACCAAAGTAAATATTGAGAGTGTGATCAAAATCTCCATAATCATTCCCAATGCAAGCCTAAGTTTCATTCCTGGAAATCGTATACCAAATGTGCATGCTCACCCCTAGAGACGGCAATTAAGAAACATAAACAGGTACGCTATTCAACAGAAGAGCACACAGAAGTGAGCAGGAGAGTGGATGTTTGGGGCGACTTCGGGTGGCAGAAGTGAGCTTTTGCTCAGCTGTGAACTCTAAGTTCCTTGGTCTTTGTCTCCAGGTGTGCCTGCACGCTGAGTCGCTTCAGTAGTGTTCCACTCTGTGTGACCCTACGAACTGCAGCCCACCAGGCTCCTCTGTCCATGGGATTCTCCCGGCAAAAATACTGGAGTGGGTTTCCATCCCTTCCTCCAAGGTATCTCTCTCTCTCCATCACTATCATATTCTACAGAAGTGAAAAGAGTAGATATTCTTGAGTTTGGGAATAATACCAAACTTTCTATGCATAAATTATTGACTTTTCATGTAGTTAGCTAATTGGCAGAACTGACCATTAACCTGCTGACTTATTATTCTTTTTTAAGTTGCCCCCTACCCCACTCCCCAACACACACATCTGTATAGGGTCTTTCTTCCATAAGCATTTACTCTTATCAACTTAGTTCCAAGACAACTGGGATTAGCTGTTGTATTTTATTTCTTTATCTAAAATTTTCAAGTTTTATGACCTGTAAATCCATCATGGTATAAGTTTTCTATCGCTATTTTGACAAATTCTCATAAACTTTTAAGCTTAACACATTTATTATCTATGATTCCATAAACCCAGCATGGATCTTATCAGCCTAAAGGTTTTAGCGGGACTGTATTTTCTTCTGTTGACTCTAGGGAAGAATCTGTTTCCTTGCTTGCATCCTGCATTCTTTGGCTGGTGGTCTTCTTCTCCATCATCAAAGCCAGACACCTCACATCTCTCTTTTTTTTTTCTCATCCCTTCCACTGACCATAGCCAAGAAAGATTCTCTACTCTCAGAAACTCTGGTGAATATACTAAGCCCAACAGATAATCAAGGTAATCTCCTAATCTCAAGATTCTAAGCTTCATCACAGCTAAAAAGTCCCTCTGTCAAGTAAGGAAGCATATTCACAGACTCTGTGGATTATGGTGTAGACATCTTTGGAAGTTATCATATTTCATACCACATCATCTGAATAATTCTCCCAAATCTCATTTGCTATGATTTACCAATAAAGGACACAAATGGCCAAGACCTAACAGAGGTAAAAGATTAAGAAGAGGTGGCAAGAATACACAGAAGAACTGTACAATAAAGGTCTTAATAATCTACATAACCACAATATTGTGGTCACTCACCTAGAGCCAGATATCCTTGAGTGTGAAGTCAAGCGGGCCTTAGGAAGCATCACTATGAATAGAGCTACTGGAGGTGATGGAATATCAGCTGAACTATTTCAAATCCTAAAAAATAATACTGTTAAAGTGCTGTACTCAATATGGCAGCAAATTTGAAAAATGCAGCAGTGGCCACAGAATGGGAAAAGGTCCGTTTTCATTCCAATCCCAAAGGGAATGGCAAATAATGTTCAAACTACTGCACTCATTCACATGCTAGCAAGATAATGCTCAAAATCCTTTAAGCTAGGCTTCAACAGTTAGGAAAGGCAGAGGAACCAGAAATCAAATTGCCAACATCTGTTGGATCAAAGGAAAAGGAAGGGAATTCCAGAAAAACATCTAGTTCTGCTTCATTGATGATGCTAAAGCCTTTGACCTTATGAATCAAACTGTGTGAAATAAACTGTGGAAAATTCTTAAAGAAAAGGGAATACCAGACCATCTTACCTGTCTCCTGAGTAACCTGTATGCTGGTCAAAAAGCAACAATTAAAAGTGGACATGGAACAACAGACTGGTCCCAAATTGGGAAAGGAGTACGTCAAGGCCGTGTATTGTCACCCTGCTTAATTACCTTATATGCAGAGTATATCATGCAAAATCCAAGACTTGATGAATCACAAGATGTAATCAAGATTGCCTAGAGAAATATCAACAGCCTCAGAAATGCAAATGATACCACCCTAATGGCAGAAAGCAAAGAAGAACTAAAGAGCCTCTTGATGAAGGTGAAAGTAGAGAGTGAAAAAGCTGGCTTAAAACTCAGCATTCAAAAAATGAAGATCATGGCATCCGTTCTCATCACTTCATGGCAATTAGATGGTGAAAAAATGGAAACAATGGCAGATTTTATTTTGGGGCTCCAAAATCACTGTGGACATGGACTGCAGCCATAAAATTAAGACACTTGCTCCTTGGAAGAAAAGCTATGACAAACAAAGACAGCATATTAAAAAGTAGAGACTTTACTTTGCCAACAAAGGTCCGTCTAGTCAAAGCTATGGTTTTTCCAGTAGTCATGTATGGATGTGAGAGTTGGAAAATGAAGAAGGCTGAGCACCCAAGAACTGATGCTTTTGACCTGTGGTGTTGGAGAAGACTCTTGAGAGTCCCTTGGACTGCAAGGAAATCCAACCTGATCCATCCTAAAGGAAATCCATCCTGAATATTCATTGGAAGCACTGATGCTGAAGCTGAAGCCCCAGGACTTTAGCCACTTGATACAAAGAGCCAACTCATTGGAAAAGACGCTGATGCTGGGAAAGACTGAGGGCAGGAGTGAAGGGGGTGACAGAGGAAGAGATGGTTGAATGGAGTCACTGACTCAATGGACACGAGTTTGAGCAAACTCTGGGAGGTAGTAAAGGACAGGGAAGCCTGGCGTGCTGCAGTCCATGGGGTCACAAAGAGTTGGACATGACTTAGTGACTGAATGACAACGCATCTTGTCTTCAGACCATTACAAAAAGTGAAGATTCAGATTTGGTATAAGAACTGGAAGATATGTGGGGGAATCATCATACATATGGGAGCTTCCCTGGAGGCTCAGGTGATAAAGAATTCACGTGCAATGCAGGAGACCTGCGTTCGATCCCTGAGTCAGGAAGATCCCCTGGAGAAGGAAATGGGAACCCACTCCAGTGTTCCTGCCTGGAGAATCCCATGGACAGAGGAGCCTGGTAGGCTACAGTCCATGGGATTGCAAATTGTCAGACACAACTGAGCGACTAACACTTTCACTTAATTTTCAGCATATATGCATCTCAGTATCAGTTCAGTCCCTCAGTTGTATCCAACTCTTTGCGACCCCATGGACTGCAGCACGCCAGGCCTCCCTGTCCATCACCAACTCCCGAAGCTTACTCAAACTCATCTGTCGAGTCGGTGATGCCATCCAAGGATCTCATCCTCTATCATCCCCTTCTCCTCCCGCCTTCAATCTTTCCTCTAAAACTCATTAAATTTAAAGGACAGAGAAAATTATTGTTTTGATCTGCCAATATAAAAGAAAGTTGTTGTTGTATCTTCAAAACCTCCACTGTCTTAGTTTAGCTATGTGTTTTGAATCAGGAGTTCATACATGTATAAATACATGTTGTTCCCATTCCTACAGTTTTTCAGGTAAATGGGGAATAATGTTATAGCCATACTATCCCGTTTTTCGATGCCACGTCTCTTTTACTTTATGTTTTGCCCTGATATTTTAATTTTTATTTTCTGATATCTTCCTAGAACTTTACATCAGCTTATTTTCTCTAATCTCCAACTTTTGTTCTCCAAGGAACCATTCCTTCACCTAGCTTTGTGTTCCCAACATTAATATTTGATATTGTCCTCCAGGCAATATCTGGGTGTACCCTCCACTCCATACTGCACACACTGTTACAACCTCCAGCTTTAGAGTTGTTTCCTAAGTTAGTGTCCCCAAAAGGAAACAGATGTCATTTTCACATGAGGATACTTTGAAGAGAGTTTAACACAGAGAATATTTACAAAATTTCAGAACAGCACAAGTAACAGTGAGATAACAGATCAGATCAGATCAGTTCAGTCGCTCAGTCGCGTCCGACCCTGCGACCCCATGAATCGCAGCACGCCAGGCCTCCCTGTCCATCACCAACTCCCGGAGTTCACTCAGACTCACGTCCATCGAGTCAGTGATGCCATCCAGCCATCTCATCCTCTGTCATCCCCTTCTCCTAGGCTAGTCAAAGCAGGGTTGTTATCCGTCCTAGAAAGTCCACAGGATCAAGAGAGGGAAACGGTTACCAGAGTCCGTAAGATGAAGGTCAGCAGAGAAGGTTGCTATTGGAAGAACAGAGAACTTGTGAGGGATGTAGAAAACCCCAAGTAAGCCTGCAACGAGGAAGTCAGGAGAAGATACAGCCTTCCCATAGTCTGCACCCTACTGGAATACAGAGGGCCTACCATTGTGGTCCATGTGGATGGGACACTGGCTTTGAGAGCAGAATGAGAAGGAGTAGAGAGGAAACTGGGAGGGACAAATGGAAACTATCTAACAATCCCCCCCCCACCCCACCCCCCCCCCCCCCCCCCCCCCCGCCGTCACCTGGACTAACAACATAAAATGTGTGACTTACATGTCTCAATGCATATCTCCTTTAATCGTATGTTTCCATTGACAACGTGGTAGACTAACGACTAAAGGCACTCCAGTCTATGAATCAAGAGCAACATATTCATAAATTTCTCTAATGTTTATATGTAAGATTTAAAGGTTAATGTCTATTTATTTAGATCTAATTCTTATGAGAATTCCCAACACCATTTTGATGGAGTTGATTTTCTCATGCAAAACTGAAAGAGTAAAATAACAGTGAAAATTAGGAACTGAGTGTGATTAAAAGACACTCTTATCTTGCCATCAACATGGGAACATTTAACTTAAAAATAATTAGATTTCAAAAACATGAAGAGAAGATATATATTAGTGTATTGATTTTTTTCTATTAGTCATAGACATTGATTTCCTGTTTACTAATGCAGATGTACTTTCTTATTTCACCAAAATCATACATCACAGGACCTTCACCAATAGCTCAGCTGGTAAAGAACCTGCCTGCAATGCAGGAGACCCCGGGTTGATTCCTGGGTCGGAAAGATCCACTGCAGAAGGGATAGGCTACCCACTCCAGTATTCTTGGGCTTTGCTTGTGGCTCATCTGGTAAAGAATCTGCCTGCAATGTGGGAGACCTGGGTTTGATCCCTGGGTTGGGAAGATCCCCCGGAGAAAGGGAAAGACTACCCACTCCAGTATTCTGGCCTGGAGAATTCCATGGACTGTATAGTCCATGGGGTCTCAAAAATCGGACACGACTGAGCAACTGTCAGTTTCATTTTCACTTTCATGCATCTCATACTTACTGTAATCTATGTTGTCTAATTCATGAAATACATTGTCTTCTTATATTAAGTAAAGCTCTGTGATCTACTCCTCTGGTCTTACCACTCCCATTTTTTCCCCATCCTACTCACACTAAGGTCTGATTTAAAGCTCCAAACATGGCCCCATCTCTGCTGAAAAACACTTGTGATTAGTCACATACTAATCGTGATTAGCCTCCTGAATTAAGAACATCCCTTCTAGAAACATTCAGGATCCTCTGCGATATGGCCTTAACTTCTCTTGCCAGACCAATCCCACACTATCTTCTTATATAAGAGCCCCCAAGCCTACAGGGCACACTTGTTCAAATTAAAAAAAGATACTATCTCTGGAAAGATAAAAGCCTGAAGGTAAAAGTTTAGGCAGAGGACGTGACTGCCTTTGCAAGAAGAAAAATGTCCCTTCCTTTAGATGAGCACATCGTCCACCAGGGTACACGGCTCCTCTAGAAGAGCTTGTCAGGCTATCGCAAGGTTCACAACCATGCACTCAACATCCCTGTGCATGCACACTGTATGTCCCTGTTAAAGTGGATCATCTGCTCTTCTCCAGAGTAACCCCTATGAATGGCTACGCTGGTGCCCTATTCACATTTCTCCTCTCTACTTCCATATTTTGGAGCCTTTCTTAAACTTTCCTAACTTTTAGCTCATTCAGATATGCACTCAACCTCTATTTTGTGTGTGCCTACATAGCATGTCTTATGACTGGTTTTGGAGGTGCACGAAATTGCATATTTCTGATTCATGGAAATGTCTCCTCACCCCCATGACTCATTAGGATTATTCCTTATGATTCCTCATTATGATCATTTCCCTAAGCAGCTCATGCCCAACACACACACACTACTTGACCTGCACTTGCCTTTGAGAAACTGTATTTGCTGCTGTCTCTAGTAATGTTTTGATAAAAAGACATTTTCCTTGCCATGGGCTTCCCTGGTGGCTCAGATGGTAAAGCATCTGCCTGCAAGGCGGGAGACCTGGGTTCAATCCCTGGGTTGGGAAGATCCCCTGGAGAAGGAAATGACAACCCACTCCAGTATTCTTGCCTGGAAAAGCCCATGGACGGAGGAGCCTGGTAGGCTACAGTCCATGGGGTTGCAAAGAGTTGGGCACGACTGAGCGACTTCACTTTCACTTTTTTTCCTTGCCGTTAAACTTGATCCCACAGATTTAAAAATCTCAGTAGCCAGAACAGTACCTAGCTCTATAACTTGAAGAAAGGATTTAAACTCAGTTGAATTATTCATCACCTATCCTGTAACCATAACTGCCACATTCTGATTGTAACTCAGCCCTTGTTTAATAGGTCAGTAGCGCTGAGTGCCTTTTCTGTTCGATTGCACTTTGAGTTACTTAAAGATTATATCCTTTCACTAGAGTTCTCAGCCAGCATTTAGTTGTATCTTTCAGACATGCGGCACTTGTACAGCTGGAGACAGAATGGCAGAATTATATGGCTCTCTGAATTTTTTCTTTCCTCTTTTTTTGGGGGGGGCAGCTTTTCACCTAATGATGAAGACTATTTTTTACACACTCTAGCTTTTTCCTTCTGCTAAATGCTCCATCAACACATGGCCCAGGTAGATATAGCTGTCAACATCTTCACCTTCCTCTTTTTATTTATCTTGACAGATCCCTTGGCGCAGTATTAATTTTATCCACTTCACCATGGAGGTGATTGTTCCAACTCACTTTTATATGCTTCTGTACATGGACGCTCCATTTAATACCAGATATGACTGGTCTGTGGAAATGGAAGTTATTCCCCTAATGAACATAAAATTGGCCTATCTAGCAGTACCTATTTAAGTATTTTAAAATAAAATATTTTTTATATTTAAATAAAATACCTAGGAATTCCTAGATAAAAGCATTTAACTGTACCAGTCCAGCTGTTAAGTAACTCTACTCTCCATAATTGGTACAATAAAGACAGAAACCGTACTGGAATTGATTGAAGAGGAAATAAGAAATGAAGACACAAATCATATTAATTGTATCAGTTATTTTGATAAGTTTTCCAATAAAAAAGAACAAAAATAATGAGTTGGTAGGAGACATGGGTGTGAGATTTTAAAAAATGACTTAAAGGAAGCCAATAGAGTATGTTTTATGCTGATGGAGATTATTAATAATAATGTGGATAAATGTAGAACAGATTTTGCCAGAAAATAACTTGTGATAAAATTCAAAGAATGATTTTCTGTCCTTACTTTATCTGACCTACCAGGGCATTCCATAGGTTTGACCAAACCTTCCTGCCTAAAGCACTTACCTCTTTTGATATTTCTGATAACACATGCTACAAATGTTCTATTTCAATCATTACGCCATTTCTGTCTTCCTTGTTTACTATAATATAATCTTCTACAATAGAACTTCTTATAGAAATTCAAATGATAAATCAGTAAATCTGGCAATTGAACAATTCTAGTAAGATTCTAAACGATGCTGATGCTATAGGGCTACGGAGCATAGTTTGAGTAACCATGAGTTACAGAATCTTTAAATGCTAGGGTGTTTCAGGGCCTAAGTCTGGTACATTTCTCTCTTTTCATCTCTAGATATTTTCACATAGTCCACTGGCTTTAAATAGGATATATCTCCAGGACAGTTATCTATTAGGAAATCCTGACTTAAAAAGACCAATTTGATATTTTTGTATGTCCAACTTCAAATCTGTGGTTGTAACATCCAAATCGGTTTCTTTTCTAGTCTTTTTGCATCTTAGCAGATGATACTACCATCTATCCATTGCTCAGGCCAAGTGTCTATGGGACATTTCTTTCTTTAAACATTTTCTTAGCCAAACAGCCCACCAGTACTTCCCTAATTCTACTGATACTCACTTCTTTGTATCCTCACCTCTAACTCCACCTGCCTACTCCTAATCACCACAATGTCACCCAGACTTCTGCCAGAAACTCACCCTCTGCTATGGTCTTCATACAAATTCAATTTCTCCCAGAGTGAATCTTTATAAAAGTAAATCAAACCATGTAAATTCACTGTTCCTCCATGAGCCATGCCTTGAGTAGCAAGGCCTGCTGCCTGTACCTCCAAACTCCTTTGTAGCAGTTCCTTTTCCCAACTATGTTCACAATGACACTGACCTCCCATTCCCTTCTTCAAATATACTCTGCCAATCTCTTTCCCACCTCAGGGCCTTTGCATTTATGGCTAAGAGTCTCCACCCTACCCTCCATCCCAGGGAGTTCCTCCTTCAGTTCTTAACATATATAACTCCTTTTTTATCCTTTCACATTCATCTTTGATGTACTTATAGAAACTGTTTCAGGCAACTGGATTGAAAAAAGCCATCCACCTCCACCTTTATCCTGCTGCTGCTGCTGCTGCTGCTGCTGCCAAGTCATGTCAGTCATGTCCGACTCTGTGCAACCCCATAGACGGCAGCCCACCAGGCTCCTCTGTCCCTGGGATTCTCCAGGCAAGAACACTGGAGTGGCTTGCCATTTCCTTCTCCAATGCATGAAAGTGAAAAGTGAAAGTGAAGTCACTCAGTCGTGTCCGACTCTTAGCGACGCCATGGACTGTAGCCTTCCAGGCTCCTCCGTCCATGGGATTCTCCAGGCAAGAGTACTGGAGTGGGGTGCCATTGAAAAAGCCATCCACCTCCACCTTTACCCTAGTCACTGTCTAATCCCTAAAACACTATGCTACTTTCTTCCTAACACTTACCATGATATAAATGACCGTATTTATATATTTATGTTTGTAATGTCTGGTTCTATGTGATTGTATGTAGCCTCGAGGAGGACTGGGATCCTGACTGCCAGTGAATCTCCACTGCCTAAAACAAAGTAACTGAAAAAGTGTCCATGATATTGTAGAGTAATCAAGAAAATATTTGTAGTGTTTTAATAGAACCAAATGCCATCTTCACAATTCAGTGCACCCACAGTCTTTGGTGTGCAATAACTATTTCCACTTAATCCTTTGCTTTCTAGAAAATTGGGTAACTAAAATGCCCGTCTAATTTGTTTTTTACAATGATGACAAACTTCTTTAATTTAATTTTAGAGCTTGCTCTCAAGTGGTTCCCTCAAACTGCTTAGACTATTCACTCGAAGCCTAGGTTCTCCACAGGTAAAAGAGCTAATCCCTTTAACTCTTATCCTAAAGTTACTTTCCACAAGTGTTTTATATGGCCCACTGGCACATTACACCCTATCCTTCTGGGACCCTTAGTAAGCTTTTGAAATTGCAGGGAATTTCACAAACCAGTCATGGCTCCAGTCTTGGGGGTTTCCTTAGACTCTGATCAAGATCCATTCAAATGCAACATTTCATTGCTTCCTTCTTTCACTTATCCAATCACTCTTTCATGAAATTTTTAATGGGCACCTACTATATGTCAGACCCTCTGGTATGTGCCAAAGGTAGAAGAAAGGGTGGAAACCTGACAGATGGTTGCTATTCTTAAGGAGTTTACAGTGGGAGATGGATATTAAAGACATAACTGTACAAATGATTCTTTTAATCCTGTGGAATCTGCATGCACAAGAAACTTTGATTTAATCTGAGATCCTGAGAAAATCAAACTATTAAGAACGTAAAAGTGGTGTCTAAAAAACAATGACCCAAAACAAAACCAAACAAAAAATGACCAAAAACAAAACAAAACAAAAAAAACAGTGTCTATATATAGAAGAATACATCCAATTTGTATTCAATATATATTGAATAATGTAGATATGTATAAATATATTACATATACAATATATTTTGTGCAAAGACAGGAAGTATGTAACCATGAACAGATGTGGATAAAGATTAAGGGGACAGAAAAGAGCAAAGATGAGAGTTCTAGTGCTAAAGACATCACAAATATGAGTTCTCGATCAATTATTTCCTTAGTCCATCTAAGGAAATTCATTATCAGTCCAGACCAACTGAACAATAATCCCTCATTAGGAGTCTAATGCAATTTTCTTCCTAGTGTCTGTTCTCATTCTTTTTCTTGCAGAAATACCTTAGAGGAGAAGAGAATCCTAATTCTCTAACTGGAAATTCATTTGGGAAGTCACTAGGCTAGAAGCTATAAATAAATCACAGTGACTTAATACCTCTTTTTTTTTTTTAATCACCTTCTTAGTTTAACTATTCCCACTGTGGCTTTTCCACATTCAATTGGCTTAAATGAGCCCCACTTCCCGCCACCCATCTCTACTTCCCTGGACATCAGTTTTGATCCTTGGTATTATTTATGCAGCCTGTAGAAAAGTGCTACATATTGACTCGGGATTGGAGAAAATTATGTAACATCTGTGCTTCATTTTCTAACTTCCCCATCTGTAAAACTTGATGTCATAATATTTATCCAATATCGCACAGAAGTGATACAGGAATTTATTCATGTTAGTAAGGAACACTGAGATGTAGGGCACACCAGAAGTATAAAATGCTGTTATTATTCTCTGACAGGTTGGTCAAGCTCTATAAATACTTGAGAAACGTATGATGGTCTATAATGACTTGCAGGTGGGCCACAGTCAGGAGACTCGGCGCTCCTATTCTGAAGTGTCATGTCATTGAGGCTATGTAAATGTCATCATGCACATTTTTGTGGTGGTAGCCTTTCAACTCCATAACTCTAAAAATTAAGGTTTTACTTTTCCAATGCCAATGTGAATGTACTGTGGTGAGGATACACACTCCATTTATAGGTGAGATCTGCGTGAGTGGTTTTAGAGGTTACAGTTTAAACTGCTTTCTTGGGCGCTATCATTGGAAAAGGAAGACAGTAATCACATAGGAAGGTAGCTTTTTAAAAGGGCAAAGTAGAACCACAGTTAGTAAAAATACTCTCGTTAGAACGTGCAAGTCTATGAAGAAAATGAAGAGTTGGACTCACAGCCCTCAATAAGGTGAAAGAATGACGTTCAGTAAGTTTACAGTCACTAAGGAAACCACACTTGCCTCTCTCTCTCTGCATTCCTCTTTATCTTTCTACACATCTATGTGACCAAATAAGGCTTAAATGCTTTTCCTATACCCTCATGACTGTGTACATACCCCAACCACCTGTCTAGCCTCATCAGACTAAGAATAGCTAAAGCTGATTGACAAGAAGAGCAATGCAAAGGTTATGTAAAATGTACACCTTTATTAACATTAGGGATGGCTGTGCAAATGTGTAACTTATATTAACTATTAAATCCTTAGGCTTAATCAGCTGAACTTGAGATTAAGAATACCTCAGTCCCTAAATTTACACAGACTGGAGACTAATGAATTGCACGCTTTCAGTGAATTGATGATTTTACCTACAGAAAAAGTTGTTGTCCTCATAAAACTAGACTATGCAGAGAGAAGACTGGGTGTGTAGGCAGAAGCAGGAAATTTTAATTGAACCCATTGTACATGGAAACCAATAGGTGAACTGGAAGTATCATGAGAAACAGAAAAGGTCACAGTGAATGTTTACCTTGTTTTAGAAGGACATTTTGAGAAGGCGGAAATTCATTAAAATGCATTTAAAACAAAAGAAAAAAACTAGGAAATCAAATAAATAAAATTAAACAGCACAAGAAAATATTTTTTGAATGATGTTGAATGATACAGAAACCAGAGTGATCAATCACCAAAGCTACGTTACTGAGACAGGCATTGTATACTGGTCACATCACCTGGGGAAGATGAACCCCTCCTGCATTCTCCATTCGTGCCCAAGTTTTGATATGGGCTAGTGTCTTTTCTTCAATTATATGTCAAGACAGAGTTTCATAAAGAGATAACTTCAAGAAAACTGCCAATGACATCTCAATGTTCCTTTACTATAAAATATACTACGTCTAATGTCTAAAACAGAAAGATTATTTCTAAGAAGCACAAAATAAGACAGAGTAAGAAATACAATTTTCTGCAAAATAGATGACCATGGTCTACTTGGGGACTTGCATATCCGAAGAAAAATAAGATAGTCAATGAAATCTACCCTTATATGGTAAAGAAGATTATATGTTTAAGTTTAAAGAGAAACAAATAATAAAAATAGATTAAAGAATATCTGTTTACCAAACTGAGTAAAATAAATATGAGAGATTGTGAAAATTAATATCTAGGTCTAAATATAATTATCTGGGATCTTAGCCAAGTAGGGATGGTGTTTTCACAAACATCTTTTCTCATTTCCCCTTGCTCTCAAAATAAACCTAAATACAGTTTCTTGTTCATTTTTCTCATTTTTCAGATGGTAAAGAATCTGTCTGCAATGTGGGAGTCCCTGGGTCAGAAAGACCCCTTGAAGAAGGGAATGGCAACCCACTCCAGTATTCTTGCATGGAGAATCCCATGGACAGAGAAGCCTGGTGGGCTACAGTCCATGGGGTCGCAAAGAGTCGGACACGACTGAGTGACTACCGATTCATTTTCACACTTTCTTTCCTGTTAAAAATGCCTCTCCTGACCTTTATTTCATCCTAGTGCTTATCCTTTCTTTATCTTCATTCCCATTATGGACACAGACTTTGAGGAAACTAGCTTAAGTTGTAGCATGTGGGGGTTAAGTAAAGCAAGGGGAATAGTTTCTTTCCAGAGAGATCTACTGAGTAGTGAAAGAACTGGGTGGAAACCCTGGAACTCTTCGTTAGCCATATCTTTTTCAGACATGATTTAAAATATTGGATTTACAAGGAGAAGAACTTTCTACTGTCTCTCTAACAAAGAACTCTCTTTATCCTCCAAATATTTTTTATTTTTTATTAACTAAAATGTGGATTCTGAGTAGGGCTCTGTTTGTCCACTGCTGTTTTCTCATGATTTAAAATAATGCATGTAGCAAGCACTCAAAATATATTTGTTGAATGAATTGATGAACTTTTAGGATGATGTCTCTCAAATTAAGTCTATCTTGAATTTCGCACATCATATGGCTTGTTCAGACTCCATTTTTCCTCCCCTATAGTGATGACAGTGCCCTTTTATCTGCAAAATCTCTCTCTCTCTCACACACACACACACATACACACACACACACCATGAAGCAAGAAGCAGTGAATCAATTCTGCTGATTCCGCAGCATGTCAGCAACCTCTTTGCTGACAAATTTGTTTTGGGGTTACCTGTCTGAATCTGGGTCTTCAGTGGTCAAGTCCCTCTTTGGTAAGTTTGCCCCCTTACAATTATGTGCATTTTATAGATATTCTACCCATCTAACAAGCTGTTACTGAGTTCTGGCCATAGACCAGAAATTGTTCCTGTTTGGTAGACACAAATTTAAATAAATCACAATATTATTCCAAAAGATGTTTTTATACTTGATATGAGGAGAGACCTAAAGAAATAAGGATAATTAGCATGTCACATTCTATAATAAAGGAAAGTCAAAATGTTTATTTAATGATATTGACTGGAAAAGATGTATGATTTAATTATGATTCTCAACATTAATAGTGTTTAATAAATGCTTATTGAAGAAATATTAATAGAACATTTATTCTAGAATACATGGACCAATGTATAGACTAAAAGTGAAACTTAAACATGAATTATCGACTTCAAAAAATGTTCAGAGGTGGCATATAATTTATAGTCTAAGTGGAAAACATAACATTTATAAAATCTAAGCAAGAAGTTTCAAAATGATCAGATTTTTGAGTTTTTACACATACATTATCTTATTTATTTCTTAGTCTTAATTCTAGAAGATAGATTTATTTCTGAAAATAAATAAATAATAAATATATTTATAATAAATGAAATTTATAATTGTATAAATTTTATGAATGTATAATTTATAAAAATAAATAAATTAATAATAAATAAATTTTGCTTTGTTTATAAAGCAAAAATAACAAGTAAGGCAAGTGAAAGTCATTCAGTCATGTCCGACTCTTTGTGACCCCATGGAATTCTCCAGGCCAGAATAATGGAGTGGGTAGCCTATCCCTTCTCCAGGGGATCGTCTCAACCCAGGGATCAAACCGGAGTCTCCTGCATTGCAGGCAGATTCTTTACCAGCTGAGTTACAGGGAAACCCAACAAGTAAGGCAAAGTTTAACATTTTACTTAAATTGCACAGTTCAGTTCAGTTCAGTTCAGTCGCTCAGTCGTGTCTGACTCTTTGCGACCCCATGAATTGCAGCACACCAGGCCTCCCTGTCCATCACCAACTCCCAGAGTTCACTCAGACTCACGTCCATCGAGTCAGTGATGCCATCCAGCCATCTAATCCCCTGCCGTCCCCTTCTCCTCCTGCCCCCAATCCCTCCCAGCATCAGAGTCTTTTCCAATGAGTCAGCTCTTCGCATGAGGTGGCCAAAGTACTGGAGTTTCAGCTTTAGCATCATTCCCTCCAAAGAAATCCCAGGGCTGATCTCCTTCAGAATGGACTGGTTGGATCTCCTTGCAGTCCAAGGGACTCTCAAGAGTCTTCTCCAACACCACAGTTCAAAAGCGTCAGTTCTTCACTTTTAGTCATCATCTTGATAACTGAGCCCTAGACATTGAGAAGATTTCTACAAACTGCTAAGCAAAAACTATCACTAAACCACAGAAAATGCACAACACAAAAAATTATTTCAACTGTGTTTGATACCTTCCAAGGGACTAGATTACATACCACACCTTGGGGCTAACTATAGTCAGTAGCATAGACCTTTAACATAGTCTCAGATGTTTTGACGTGTAGTTATTACATCATTTGTCTTCAAGGTAGAAGCAGAGCGGCTTAGGAGGAGCCTGGGCTCATCCAATTACAGGAGTCATGTGCCACTTTGAAAGTCAGCAACGCAACGTGATGATTCCTACTCAGCAGTAGGACAGAGATCACCAGGTGTTTTCATAATTTTAGCTAAAAATAAAGTCCCTGCCATTAGTATCAGGGTTTACACTTTTCGATCCACTAGCAAATATTGGGTAAAATATGTGGGCACATTTACCGAATTGAGCAGGCTCCCAGAGTGGCCCTGTTTGAAGAAGACTTCTTCAAGGCATTCATAACAGAGGTAATTTTCAAACTACCTGTGACTCACGGTATTAAACCAGCATTCAGCTTCTGGAAAATTCTGATAACTCGGGGGCAGAGGCAGTGTCCTCCATGTGCTCATTAAACAAGTCTACACACAGTAACCTCTCTGACTACCCTCTTGGCACACAACTGCACTATTTTCCCTTGCCTCTCCTTCAGTGAACTGCAATAAATGCCATGGTGCCAGAGGGTCCAGTGAGCCAAAAATGAACTCTCTCACCAAGGGAAATTTTTTTTTTCATTTTTTAAAAAAATTTTATTTTATTATTTAACTTTACAATATTGTATTGTGCCATATATCAACATGAATCTGCCACAGGTATACATGATGTTCCCCATCCTGAACCCTCCTCCCTCCTCCCTCCCCATACCATCTCTCTGGGTTGTCCCAGTGCACCTAGATGTCCATTAGCAGATGCATGGATAAGAAATACACAATGGAGTATTACTCAGCCATTAAAAACAATACATTTGAATCAGTTCTAATGAGGTGGATGAAACTGGAGCCTGTTATACAGAGTGAAGGAAAATTTTTTTTAAAAAAAAAAGGAAGGTCCACTGGCTTGCCTCAATCAAGATATTTTACTGTAATAGTCCCATCACTTCATGGCAAATAGATGGGGAAACAGTGGAAACAGTGACAGACTAGTTTCTTGGGCTCAAAAATCACTGCAGATGGTGACTGCAGCCATGAAATTAAAAGATGCTTACTCCTTGGAAGAAAAGTTATGACCAACCTAGACAGCGTATTAAAAAGCAGAGACATTACTTTGCCAACAAAGTCCATCTAGTCAAGGCTATAGTTTTTCCAGTGGTCATGTATGGATGTGAGAGTTGGACTGTGAAGAAAGCTGAGCACTGAAGAATTGATGCTTTTGAACTGTGGTGTTGGAGAAGACTCTTAAGAGTCCCTTGGACTGCAAGGAGATCCAACTCATCCATCCTAAAGGAAATCAGTCCTGACTATTCATTGAAAGGACTGATGTTGAAGCTGAAACTCCAATATTTTGGCCACCTGATGTGAAGAGCTGACTCACTGGAAAAGACCCTGATGCTGGGAAAGATTGCAGGTGGGAGGAGAAGGGGATGACAGAGGATGAGATGGTTGGATGGCATCACTGACTCAATGGACATGAGTTTGAGTAAACTCCAGGAGTTGCTGATGGACAGGGAGGCCTGGCATGCTGCAGTCCATGGGGTTGCGAAGAGTTGGCCACAACTGAGAGACTGAACTGAACTGAATTGAATGGTAAAGGGTAAAATTACATGGGTATCTGCATCTACTTCTTTGTCTTTTGGTTCTAGTCTTTCCTCAGCTATTTGCAAGGCCTCCCAGACAATCATTTTGCCTTCTTGCATTTTTCTTTGGGACGGTTTTGGTCATGACCTCCTGTATGCTGTTACAAACCTCCATCTGTGGTTCTTCAAGCATCCTGTCTAACAGATCTAATCCTTTGAATCTATTTGTCACTTTCACTGTATAATTATAAGGTATTTGATTTGGGTCATACTTCAATGGTCTAGTGGTTTTCCCAACTTTCTTCAATTTAAGCCTGAATTTTGCAATAAGGAGCAATAAGGATGATCTGAGTTACAGTCAGCTCCAGGTCTTGTTTTTGCTGACTGTATAGAGCTTCTCCATCCTCAGTTGCAAAGAATATAATGAAGCTGATTTTGGTACTTACCATCTTGTGATGTCCATGTGTAGAGTCATCTCCTGTGTTGTTGGAAGACAGTGTTTGCTATGACCAGTGCATTATCTTGGCAAAACTCTGTGAACCTTTGCCCTGCTTCATTTCCAGGGCCAAACTTACCTGTTACTCCAGGTATCTCTTGATTTCCTACTTTTACATCCCAATCCCCTATGATGAAAAGAATATCTTCTTTGGTGTTAGTTTTAGAAGGTCTTGTAGGTCTTCATAAACCCATTCAACTTCAGCTTCTTCAGCATTAGAGGTTGGAGCACAGACTTGGATAACTGTGATGCTGAATGGCTCACCTTGGAAATGAAGTGAGATCATCCTGTTGCTTTTGAGATTGCACCCAAGTACTGCATTTTGGACTCTTGCTACTCCATTTCTTCTAAGGGATTCTTGCCCACAGTAGTAAATGTTATGATCATCTGAATTAAATTCTCCCATTCCCATCCATTTTAGTTCACTGATTTCTAAAATGTTTCTTGCCATTTCCTGTTTGACCAATTTACCTTGATTCATGGACCAAACATTCCAGGTTCCTATGCCATATTGTTCTGCACAGAATCGGACTTTACTTTCACCACCAGGCACATCCACAACTGGGCATTGTTTCCACTTTGGCCCAGCCTTTTCATTCTTTCTGGAATTATTTCTCCACTCTTTCCCAATAGCATATTGTACACCTACCAACCTGAGGGGGTTTATTTTCCGGTGTCATATCTTTTTGCCTTTTCATACTGTTCATGTGGTTCTCAACACAAGGATACTGAAATGGTTTGCCATTCCCTTTTCCAGTGGACCACGTTTTGTCAGAATTTTCCAGCATGACCCGCCCATCTTGGGTGACCCTGCATGGCAGGGCTCATAGATTTGTTGTGAGGTTTTGTCCCACAAGGTTGCCACGCAGCAGTTAAACAGAGAAAAATAATCACCTCCCAATAGTTTCATACCACCAACAAACTCTACACGCACATACAAATACACACACACACTCATATGCACACTCTTAACTCCTGCCACTCCACTATTCTTGAGTTATCTTTTCTGTGACCCCACTAGTTTCATCACCTCTACTCTTCCTATAAAAGATGAAAAGTTCTCTGATGAACGAACTCAGAAAAAGGAGAGCATAACAACGCTTAAAGCTATTCATATTTGCATTTTAAAGAGTGTTCAAAAATAGTGAAATATTGATTTTTTCCACAGATGTTAGTAAAAATCTATGAATTACTATCTCAGGCATTGATTGCTTCTTCAAAATAATTTTACTGAATGCCCATTTTGTTCAAATATTGAAAGATATTGAGGACACAACAGTGTGCTTAGAGGGCACACTCAGTGCCTCTGCAGTTTATAGTCTAAAACACGATATGGAAATTCAGCACAGAGCTATTCCCTGCGAATGAAACAAGAGCTATAAAGAGAATGCTGATGGTGCCATGGGACTGAATCAGGTAAAATCTGGACGTCTCCCCAAAAATGTGAAGACTGAAATGAAATCTGAAGAAACACTAGGAGGTAAGTAGATTAAAATGCTTGTAGTTCAAGAACTTAAAGAAAGCCTTCTGTTGAAGTTTAGAGTGAGGAAGAGTTTTGTACGTGATGAAATCAGAGATCCAAGTACACAGAACACTCATAGGCATGGTGATGATATACACTCCTCATGCAAACCAAGGCACTTTTCAGACTGAAATGGGTTTCTACTAATAATATTAGGCATGGATGACTTACCAGTTACTGAGTGACTGGAGGCCTATAGTCACTCTGTTCATAGGCTACCCTAAAGTATTAGGCTTTATCAGAAAGGCAGTGAAAAGACCTTGAATTTTTAAGCAGAAAGGAAACAGATCTGAATGTGTATGATACTTTGTCCCCACTGTTGAAAATGTTTAAGAGAAAGAATATTGCAGTCACCATCAATGTTTAAGAGAGGGAATATTGCAGTCACCATACAAGATACAGGAGCAAACTCGAGGATGGAAGTATGAAACAGTAAGTCTTAGGCTCCTGTCTTACAACTGGATAGATGGTAAGAACTTTATTAAGTAGGATATAGAAAATAAGCAGCTTTAGTCTGAGGTCAGGGAAAAGGGTGCCAAGTTCTACTTACGGTCCTATAGCGTTTAGAATATATTTGAAGGAAGACATCATGCAAAATGAGTTAAAAATAAAAGTGTTTTACTGGTGAGAAATGAGAGCTGGAGATGTAAAGCTTTGAGGCATTTGCATATCAGTGTAATGAAGGCAGGCCTATGGATACTGCCTAGAGGGAGTTTAAAGTGGGCAAGAGACAAGAGGAAAGAGGAAACCTGAAGGTACTTCAGCTTGAGGATGTAGTTACAGGAGAAAGTAACTGCAAAGAAGGCAGAAAAAGAACCGCCTACGTGGTATAGGACAACGAGGAGAGGCTGACACTGTGAAAGCTGAGGTAAGACAGCCGCTGAGAGAGGCAAGGGCAGAGATGACAAACGACACTGATAAAATACAGTGACAGCCGAAAAAGATGCTTGATTGTTAAAGTGGAGTTGAAGAGCAGGGCTTCAGCAGATCCCCCAGTGAGAATCCCACCTCGTTCATCTGCTAGCTCTGTACCCTAGAGGAAGCCACCTACACTCTCCTTGCCTCGGTTTTCTCATCTGCAGTACAGTTGTGTTGAACAGCTGTTTCATCAAAGCAGTGCTCTGTGGTCACAAGGAGATTCTGGAGACCCTTTCAGGAGATTCGTGAGATCAAAACTACTTTCATAATAATGCTCATTCATTATTTGCCTTTTTGAATGATTTGACCTGCAAAGCCAAGAAAGCAGCAGTAAAATATATTATCACCATTGTATTCTTCTCCATAGTCGATTTTCAGGTAAAAGAAAAAAAAAAGTCAATTTTGTAAAAGAATGTTATGGATGAATCAGTAAAAATATTCATTTTAATGTATTTTGATCTTCCATATTATATAATGAAATGTGTAAATACTGCCAACACCTGTGTATCTCAGTGAACCAAATGTCTAATATATAATGTTCCAAAATTCCACATAAGCAAAAATATCCATTTGAGGTTTAAAACACTCCAGTGTTCAAATGCAACAGACTATGAAAAATGTATTGACATGATTTTGAATTCAACATTGAAATAACAAACAGTTCTCTATTCCTAACTAGATATCTAAATGAGGCTGGAATCTCTTTATATGTTTCTGGCAAAATATCGTATCACAACAGATTGAATGCAAAAGAAGATATGAGAGTCTAGCTGTCTTTTGTTAAATCAGTTATTTTTTAAAAAATTGAAAAATATCAAAGACTGCCACTTTTTTCATTACATTGCTTTTGTGTTGGAAAATATTTTTATTTTCATAAAAAATTTGTTACATTCCTTATAATGGCTTTATCATTATTATCAAACTAACTACTAAATAAATATTTCAAGTAGTCACAATTTTATTTTAGAATATGAAAAATGTCAACATAGTAAGCCTATGTAAACACATGCTCTTTGATATCTTTGATAATTTTAAGAGTATAAATTGATTTTAAGAATCATGGGTTTTTAGAATAAAATAAGGTAATCCTTAAGAAGTATTAGGTAATTCTTGTAAAGCACTTAGAACACTGTCTCAAAATGCTTTATGAGTTGATAGAGATAGATGACAGAAAATTAGATTAGATAGATAAAAGAGAGATAGGCAGGTAGAGAGACAGATACACAATAATTGATTAAGTTAACTGAAGTGGTTTGGGTAAATGTTGAGGATGGAAACCAGACTGAAATGTATTGGAGGGAGGGATATATTTTGGAAACACAAACATCACCCATAGGCAAATTTATTTTCTGCCTCCTCTAGAATTTGATCCTGTATGAAAATACTAAAGTATTACCCCACTTACTATCCTATAGATGTGACCTGACATCTTTTATAAGGAGAAACAGGAGGGGAAAAAAATCAATGAAAGGGAAACTAAAGGCTGATAGAACAGTGTGATAGAGACAGAAACTTCAATGAGAATTCCATCAGACAAGTTAGTGCTTCAGAGAAGGAAAAACACTCAGAAAACAACCTAGACACTGAATCTGAAAGACTCCTAATCTGATTCATTCTGTGAGAGCAACCTTCTTCTTTCTTCTCTTTATCCTAAAAGAATCCTTGAATATGCCTGCTGTTTATAGTTAAAAAGAAAGTCACATAGACAAAAAGCCTCTTTATCATTTCTACAAGTCAAAGGTTGATCTGAAAATACATCCGAATACTTTAAAGAAATATGAAAACCTGTGAAAAGAAGATGGCCCATGGTACCTGATAAATGCATGTATGAAGGCAGTAGGTCATGTATTAATTATATATTTGGCAGCCTGGAACTTTAGCACCCCCATGTCTTCCAGGAATAGGTGTGAGGAAAAGGAATAGGACAGTAATCCTTAATTTTTTTTGCTGGAAAGGAAAAAATCATGCATCCAGTATCAGATATGGACACTCACCCCAGAGAAACGTACATGGACCCAGCCAGTCTTCCAACATAAAATCAAGGGACTGTACACCTTGCCTAAAGACTATCCATGAACTTTGCAAAGAAAAGAATGGATCCCAAGTGAGGAAATGTAAGAATCAAGGAACATAATTTAGGGGTAAAAATGATACTTCCTAGTATGATTCTCCATCAAGTTGCTCTAGATTTTTAACACACCAAGATCAGTCTTCTGAGTACCAGGCGTATTGACAAGGCTTAATAAAGGAATAAAACTGCATTCACAGAAACAAGTACTCACTGGACCCAGCTTTCTTACTTCATTTAACTGGAAATTAAAATCTAGAGATGCTAGAAGTTTGGCTCAGCGTTACAAAATCAGAGAACCAGCCGACCCTTTTCACATTCTAACCCTTTTCCCCAGCTCTCTTGGAAACAAATAGTGACATCTGCTCAGTGTCATGGAAGATTAGTGTCCATACACTGCTGGATTCCAAATCTAGGAACGTACATTATCAAAACTGAAGACTGTGCAGTAAGGTAAGGGAGATGTCTTATCTCAAGAAACTAAGAACAGACTCTAGAACAAAAGTTGATGAGACACAAACAGTATCCGTTGCATCCACAGAGTGTAGAAAGCATTTTGGGAATGCATCATACTTGGTAAAGACGCATATGGGTTGAATCAGTTATTCTCAACTGCAATCATATGACTACAAAACGCCCTTGTACCTGTCAAAGTCACAGAAGGAAAGATACTATAACAAAAGGAGTAAGGGAGGAACACTTACCTAAGGGTCTATTTGCAAACTGTGGACAGTGTTAAAGTAAACCAAAAAGAGAGGACGTGATGCATAATACCAGCGCTGGTCCACGTGAAAAGTCATGCACGCTTTAGGACTGAGAGAGCAGCCGCTGTAAAGGAACGCTAGAGTGCGCTGTGGGATTCAGTGTCCCTGTCTCCATCACCTTCTCCCTCAAATGTCCTGCCAGTGACATGCTTGGCCAAATCGGAAGCCAGAGGTCAAGGGTACCCACTCATACAGTCCAAAATGACAACTTCTCAGGCTGTGGAACAAGGAGGAGACTGATGGATCTGGAAGGATAAATAGAGAATTCCTGGATAATCCTTAGGACATATGATTTGTCTTCTCATAGTTCAGTCCAGTCACTCAGTCATGTCCGACTCTGCGACCCCATGAACCATAGCACAGTAGGCCTCCCTGTCCATCACCAACTCCCAGAATTCACCCAAACCCCTGTCCATTGAGTCACTGATGCCATCCAGCCATCTTATCCTCTGTCATCCCCTTCTCTTCCTGCCCTCAATCTATCCCAGTATCAGGGTCTTTTCTTTTTTTTTTTATTATTTTTAATATAAATTTATTTTAACTGAAGGCTAATTACTTTATAATATTGTATTGGTTTTGCCATACATCAACATGAATCCACCACGGGTGTACACGTGTTCCCCATCCTGAACCGTCCTCCCACCTCCCTCCCCATCCCATCCCTCTGGGTCTTTTCAAATGAGTCAGCTCTTTGCATCAGATGGCCAAAGTATTGGAGTTTCAGCTTCAACATCAGTCCTTCCAATGAACACCCAGGACTGGTCTCCTTTAGGATGGACTGGTTGGATCCCCTTGCAGTCCAAGGGACTCTCAAGAGTCTTCTCCAACACCACAGTTCAAAAGTATCAATTCTTTGGCACTCAGCTTTCTTTATAGTCCAACTCTCACATCCATACGTGAATACTGGAAAAACCATAGCCTTGACTAGATGGACCTTTGTTGGCAAAGTAATGTCTCTGTTTTTAAATATGCTGTCTAGACAGCATAGGTTGGTCATAACTTCCCTTCCAAGGAGCTAGCATCTTTTAATTTCATGGCTGCAGTCACCATCTGCAGTGATTTTGGAGCCCAGAAAAATAAAGTCATCCACTGTTTCCCCATCTATTTGCTATGAAGTGATGGGACCAGATGCCATGATCTTAGTATTCTGAATGTTCTCATAAGATGTAGGAAACTGAGAGCCACTCCTTGAGCCATCAACAAGTTCTGTGCACAAGACCTCATATTTCTAGATCTCAAATCTCTAAAGGGAGACACTGAAGAGAGGGAGTGATTGACCCCCATACTCAATATATACACTAAGGCACTCAGTCTTGGAAATCACCTTAACTATTGGTCTACAGAAAAAATACAAGGATCTCATGCTTGCTTTCAAAATCTTACTTTACCAGGCAATTCTAGGAGATAAATATATATATATATATATATATATATATATATGCATACCTATGGCTGATTCATGTTCGATTTTACAGAAAACATCGAAACTCTGTTAAGCAATCATCCTTCAATAAAAAATAAATTAATAAAAAAAAATGCTTCCTAAGGAGCTGTTGCCTGAAGAAATAATGTTCAGCAACGTAGTGCCTAAAAGGCACTATAGATGGTAAAACTGCTGAATAAAGCAATCCATTAACCAGGGAGAGGAAGAATCAACCCCCAAGATTATTGCTTGCTACTTCTCAAAAGTGGTCACACAATTATTGGCTAGTACTCCCTTGGAATAGCTTTCTCTTAAGGATATTGGGAGTTCAAGACTAACATGGGAAAGCCTTTGGAAGCAGTTGACAAAACTCTAATACTTGGCTCTGACACTGAGGGAAACGTTTGTGTAACAAAGTACCCAAAGCTTAGGGCAGCCAGTGATGCCTGGAATTACAGGTGTAACACAGGAGTCCCCTGATTCTGTGCTGGGACTAAGAAAGGCGTGAAGCCCACAGGGCACTGTGCATGTTTCTATCCCTCCTACCTACCCCTTGCCCATTCTCAGGGTACATAATAATTTGTAATAAGAATGTAACCTTTACTGTTTGAATGCCTCCAGCAAGAGGACAAATGCTGCCCAAATGTTTCTTGGAACAAAGAGGAAAAATAGTAACCTCTCAGTGATTTGGAAACCCAAAGGGATACCGAAGACAATCTTCAGACTGCCAGGAGTTAGAGGTGCATGAAAGAGGTTTATATTTTACTTCACTTTGTAGTCTTCACCTTAGTCAAAATAAATTTTGATATTCAAACTGAAGCATAATCCCTCATTGCTATTCTTACTTTAAACTTGAATAACCTCAGTAAATGGTGCAGACAGGTGCTTAATGAAGCCTGTATTTATAAAACAATATTTTTCTTCACAGGACTATGGACTGTAATACATCTCTCCTAATTGGAATCAAGTTTCCTGATCAGAGTGCCTCTGGCCTTCCCTAAACCATATGTTCAGAGTGTATGGAATCAAGCCACTGTGCCAGCTGGGTTCTCATTACGTAGAATGCATGATAGTTTGGCGAGCATGGCTGACACGGATTATTCCATTCTGACAGAAGTATGCCAACAAACGTGGATGTGTAAGCCTGTGAGGTGACACTGGAGACTGGGGAAGCGGAGTGGGGCTCTCCAAACAGGAGAACTTCCAGAACACAGAAGATTTATCAATGTAAATGTAGGCACTTCCAAAACATGTAGTAGGGAATGCTGCTTTTTAACTGAATTGACCATCAGTGGAAAGCACTGGTAATCTTGGAGAGTTATACAAGTGTGTCCATAGCACTTAGAGTACTAGCTACGTTTGTGCTGTGCTTAGTCAGTCAATCGTGTCTGACTCTTTCAACCCCATAGACTGCAGCCCACCAGACTCCTCTGTCCATGGCGATTCTCCAGGCGAGAATAGTGGAGTGGCTCGCCATGCCCTCCTCCAGGGGATCTTCCCAACCCAGGGATCGAACCCAGGTCTCCTGCGTTGCAGATTCTTTCCCATCTGAGCCACCAGGGAAGCCCACTAGCTATGTTTAAAATACAGCGAAAACTAAGGGAAAGTATTCTCATATTACTTCGAGACAGCAACAATTTTTTAAAACTCTGTGAGTCAAATTTTACAAGATTATTTAAGTAGATCTCATTAATGGTTAACATTATTTCATATCCCTTCAAAATTATTATACAGCCTTTCCCCACCACCCTCCAGTTGTGATATGTGACTCCTGTTTCCTTGCTTTGTTGAACTCACATGAACATGGTGATTCATTTAGGCCCATGAAGTGTGCTTTCTAAACAAAAAGGTTTAAGAACCAGCATGTGAGTTGCCGAATCTCTTTCCTCTCTCTGAAACAATGGGTGGTGATGTTCTGGACAGTCATCCATCAGCCTGTGTCCTAGAGTAAATAGGTTAGAACAGAACTGCAGCTGACCAGTGAAGGATGTTTTACATAAGACAGAAGTGTATACCTGTGGCGGATTCATGTTGATGTATGGCAAAACCAATACAATATTGTGAAGTAATTAACCTCCAATTAAAATAAATAAATTTATATTAAAAAAAAAGACAGAAATGTTTTGTTGTAAACCACTTACATTTTCAGGTTGTTACCTCAGCATAATCTAACCTACCCTGTCTGATGGAAGAATGCATTGAAAAAGTCACATGAATAAGCCCAACTTTTTAATCTTTTTTCCCCTGTTGATGAGATTTTAAATAGCATGTGTCCTTCATGGTGCTTCCAAACCAGAGGACAGATGCAATCACAAAGTCTAAAAGAAATTATACCTTCACTCTAAAGACGTTTAAAATAATTCACCCAGAGAAAATTACATGAAATTGGCTATGATTTTTGTTGTTTAGGCTTCTTATACTTGCAAGCAATTTCTTATGAAGCAGCTACAAAATGTTTACAAAATATCTAAGTATCAGAATAAGATGTCAGTCATCCTTAGTGCCACATAGCACCAGAAGTCTAAAGATGACATAAAAGTCAGATAAATGCTAAGGAGCCAACAGATTTAAATTCAGCTTTGAATTTTGGCCAGTGATTAGACTCTATTTTTGAGAAGAATCCAGCTACTCAAAGTTGGGGATTATTTAGTCTACTGTAGTGGAACTAAAACATCCAAAGCAAATTCAGATAGGAAAAAAGCAAGTTTCTAATCAATAGAAATCCATTCAGAACTCAAGGTTTAATCACATTAATATGATTACAGTAGTTCTCACTTATCTTCAGGGGATATGATCCAAGATACCACTGGGTGCCTGAAACCTCTGAGAATACCAAACCCTATATATAGAGCACATTTTTTCCAACACATATATATCAGTGATAAACCTTAATTTACAAATTAGGCAAAATAAGTGAAAACAAGAGCTACTAATAAAATAGAACAGTTATAACAATACTGTAATAAAAGTTATGTGACTGTGATTTTTTTTTTCTCTCTCTCAAAATATCTTGTGCTACACTCATGTTTCTTGTGATACTGCTGCTGCTGCTAAGTCACTTCAGTCATGTCCAGCTCTGTGCAACCCCACAGACGGCAGCCCAGCAGGCTACCCCATCCCTACCAGGAGATGACAAAATGCCTACGTGGTGAGATGAAGGGAGGTGAGTGACACAGGCACTGTGATGTAGCATTAGGCCACTACTAGTCTCCTTCTGCCTACACATCTATTTCAGGTAATCCTGAATCATCCAGCTATCATGATGTCAGTGGTTGGACATCAGGAGCAGAAGATGTTGATGGTTGGGGATTCTGGGCAGGAAGTAGTATGATAGCATTGAGTTCATCATGCAATTTGGAATAGCATGTGATTTAAAATTCATGAATAGTTTATTTCTGGAATGTTCCATTTAATATTTCCAGACTGCGGTTGACTGCAGGTAACTGAAATGGCAAAAAATGAAACCTTAAGAGATGTGGAGACAACTGTACATAAAGTAAAAAATAAAGTATAAAGAACATACACAATTAAGTCAGAGGTAAAGGGTCTAACTACCATCCTGACCTCTGACAAACTACATGATCTGAAACAAGTTATTTAACCTATTTTCTCTTCAATGAAATGGGACTTAGGCTACCCATAGGCTTGGTATAAATATGAAATCGTGTGAAATGCAGCTGTGAAAAATGAGTACAGTATTACATGCTTTCACTTTATATAGATTTATATTTTGTCTCTGTATCTACCAATTACAATTTCATTAATAAGAAAAAGGATATACTATGCTGGGTGATAAGAAAGGCCGTGAGAACAACAACAACAACAACAAAAAACATGGAGCAACGTTGGAGAATGAAGAGCGGATGTGGTTCTTGTTGCCAATTTAAATAGGATGGTCAGGGAGGCCTGATGGTCAGAGGCTTCCTGGTGGCTCAGAGGGTAAAGCGTCTGCCTGCAATGTGGGAGACCTGAGTTCGATCCCTGGGTTGGGAAGATCCCCTGGAGAAGGAAATGGCAACCCACTCCAGCCCTCTTGCCTGGGACATTCCATGGATGGAGGCGCCTGGTAGGCTACAGTCCATGGGGTTGCAAAGAGTCAGACACGACTGAGAGAATTCATGCAGGGAGGCCTCATTGAGAAAACCCTGGAGCAAAAATTTTAAAAGATATGAGGTAAACACAGCAATAAAATGATCTTCTAGAACAAGGGCTCAATAGGGTGCACTATTTAGCATTTGTAGGGGGCTAAATATTGATTCATGGATGGAATAAAGAACATGTGGCTCATCCAGTCTCAAAATTTTTCTTCCACGGGGGTAAGCTGCAAAAACACTGAGCAGCAGTGTGGAGACTTCCTTTACGGCAGCCTGGAGAGAGGAAATGATATGCTCAGTTACTCTTTAATACATAATTTCCTTTCTGCAGGGAGATAGCAGAATGTAGTAAATAGGCCCAGAGAAGTACACTCTGGTGCGTAATGCCCTTTTAGGAAGACGCGTGGTGTTAGTATATTGAGGTAATATATGAAAAAGAAGCAATTGTGCAACTGTGTAGGGGAGACGCCTACATCTCTAGCATGATGAATCCCAAATCCCCCAAAATACACCCGTGAGGGGAAAAGCAAAAGCAAACGTGGATCTGAACTTCATGGGCAGGTTTTCCTTATCCTCCAGTAGGCAGCCACGTTAAACCCCAGGAGTCCCAGGCTGAAATTTAAGCTTTCTGTACATCAGGAGCTGATGGGGACCCAACGGGGGAAAGTCACGAAGTACATCCTAGTGAAGGCTCCCAAACCCTCAGCCCGCCTGACCACTCACACTTCTCTTAGTGGCTGAAACAGCCAACCACTTTGTTCCATCTGCCCTATACCTTTCGCCACTTGAAAAAATAAACTGGCTGAAGGATTTGGTGACCCCTGGGTGAGACAGAAATTCACAGGCTGTATATTTGCATTCTTTCATCTTGAATATCTGGCTCAACATAACCAGGGAGAAGTCAGTTAAGGTGGTACTTCAGAGGCTAAAAGGAACAGGCAGTGTAACACTCAAAATTGATTTGCCCCCTGGGATCTAACTCTCCTGCAATGCTCATTAAAACCTAACTTAAATTTTTAAAAGGTTTAGAAAGCCCTTTAAAAACACTTTCCAGGATGACCTCACTCCAACTGGCTGTCCTGCTTGGTTAAGCTTACTGTGGAAGGAATGGAATTTTCTGCTGGGTTGCAAATGATTGTATAGACAAAGAGAATAGTTAAAATGCTTTTTACTTGTGATAAAATTGAATGAACTAGCATAGAGGTTCCAAGTCTCCCTAATTAAGCTCTGAAATGGCTTTTGCATTCTTTTTGGAAACCAGAGGGAATTTTGTTGAAATGAACGAATATTTCATATTGTTAAATATTCATTAAAATGAGCAATAGGGAGTGAGCACAGTATCCAATAACAAGAGGAAAACTGTGAAATGGAAAAGTATAGATAAATAAATTAATAACTTAGGATTTTCATATCCTGATCAAATCATCACCTGTTGTTCTTATTTTTCTTATTATTCTTCCAGTAATTTACTCAGCTGTGCCTATAATTCTCAAGTATGTACAAAGTTAATGCAGGAGTTAAAGTAGTTAAGGTCAGGCTAACTGTTTATTTTACTTACAGCCATTTGAATAAATGGAGAAGGAAATGGCAACCCACTCCAGTATTCTTGCCTGGAGAATTCCATGAACAGAGGAGCCTGGGGGGCTACAGTCCATGGGGTCACAAATAGTTGGATGTGACTGAGTGACTAACACACATTTGAATAAAAGATACTACACATTTCTTTTTTATTATAAGAATTTGCAAAGAATAAGAGACTTAGCACTTTCTAAAGATAAAAATGTAAATATCTATGCAACTGATTTGTACATTATGTAAGGAATCATTTAGTATTTTGCCTTTTTTCCAGATGCAAAAGTGTTGAATTCAGTATATTCAATTTAAATTCCAGGAATTATTAATATTTGCTGCTATTAACTCACAGTGTTTTTAAAGATGTTAAAAGTAAATGAAAACAAAGCTTTGTCTAAAAGAGTTATAAACAATTTGCTCTAAATACATATTTATTTGTTATTGATCTAATTATACTAAACATAAATTTATTTTGCAGTGTAAAACTTAGATATAAATAGCCTTTAAATACTGAAAAATTAAACCCTAAAACATTTCTAGTACCACATCAATTGAAGTATGCAGGTCAGGAAGCAACAGTTAGAACTGGGCATGGAACAACAGACTGGTTCCAAATAGGAAAAGGAGTACACCAAGGCTGTATATTGTCACCCTGCTTATTTAACTTATATGCAGAGTACATCATGAGAAACACTGGGCTGGAGGAAGCACAAGCTGGAGTCAAGATTCCTGGGGGAAATATCAATAACCTCAGATATGCAGATGACACCACCCTTATGGCAGAAACTGAAGAAGAACTAAAAAGCCTCTTGATGAAAGAGAAAGAGGAGAGTGAAAAAGTTGGCTTAAAGCTCAACATTCAAAGAATGAAGATCATGGAATCCAGTCCCATCACTTCATGGGAAATAGATGGGGAAACAGTGGAAACAGTGTCAGACTTTATTTTTCTGGGCTCCAAATCACTGCAAATGGTGACTGCAGCCATGAAATTAAAAGATGCTTACTCCTTGGAACAAAAGTTATGACCAACCTAGACAGCTTATTAAAAAGCAGAGATATTCCTTTGTCAACAAAGGTCTGTCTAGCAAAGCTATGGTTTATCTAGTGGTCATGGATGGATGTGACAGTTGGACTATAAAGAAAGCTAAGCACCAAAGAATTGATGCTTTTGAACTGTGGTGTTGGAGAAGATTCTTGAGAGCCCCTTGGAATGCAAGGAGATCCAACCAGTCCCTCCTAAAGGAGATCAGTCCTGGGTGTTCATTGGAAGGACTGATGTTGAAGCTGAAACTCCAATACTTTGGCCACCTTATGCAAAGAGCTGACTCATTGAACAGACCCTGATGTTGGGAAAGATTGAGGGCCGAAGGAGAGGGGACAACAGAGGATGAGATGGTAGGATGGCATCACCAACTCAATGGACATGGGTTTGGGTGAACTCTGGGAGTTGGTGATGGACAGAGAGGCCTGGCATGCTGCGGTTCATAGTGTCGCAGAGTCAGACACGACTGAGTGAATGAACTTAACTGATACACTACATTTCCTCATCAAGCACAACACACACACACATTCACACATACACTTTGCATGGGTGTAATCATTAAAAAAATAAACCATGGTACAATGGTATTGCATAAGAAACAATTCAATTCAAATTTAATTTCCAGACAGATATTGAATTTCTCAACTGTTTATATTTTGTCTTAACTTTGAGAATAATAGTGATAAGAGGCAAAAATTGTCTGTAATGATGCCCTCTTGATAAGGCAGCACCTGGAAGACTTTCTCACTCCTATTGGATAGCAAATAAATATGTCAATGGACTAAAATTCTGGCAGAATGGAAAGATGTGCTAAACTTTGTTGTCTCTGAAATAAGGAAGTTAAAGACAAGTTCATACAAAATAAAAATCATGTTTAATAAGCATTGTTTACTCTCAATGAAAATTGAGACATCCTATTTACACCTGATCATATGTTCCAGGACCAAAATCAACTAAAGTGTGTTAGTCGCTTAGTCATGTCCGACTCTTTGCAACCCCATGGACTGTACCTCTGTCCATGGAGTTCTCGAGGCAAGAATAATGGAGTGGGTTGCCATTGCCTTCTCCAGGGAAAATCACCCAACCACAAACTAAAGCGACCTCTTTGAGATGAAACATTCTCACTTGGTATGCACCGTACTCTTAGCATTCTACTTTTTCCATAATTTTCTATATTCTGTTTAACCAAGTTTGTTTCCAGGAGTCTTAGTAACACCTGACAGCAGTCATTAACTAACCAATAATTTAAAAGTCAGGCGGCTTAAGGAAGCTTTTTCTTATAAGGATACAATTATCAAGAAGAGGAATAGGCAGAAAGACTGAAACATTGTGAAAGCTGTATATAAAACAAAGGACACACAGTTTTGAAAATTTCTGTCATGACGCCTGTTGGAAGCAAAACTACATCCAGTTTTGTTCTCTCAGAGTACACAGAAGATAAACACCTATGTCAGATGAAGCGGCTTTTCCAGCAGGAAGTGTTTGAACTGTGACTGAACTATATTCTTAGCAATTTTCTATTGGTTGTATATTTTAAAGACGCACAACATATCACCTCTAGAAAGAAAAGACCTGTTTCAAGTCCTCATACAATTAAGCAAAAAAGACCTGTATAAACTGGCTTCAAAACCATGATAATTGTTTCTCTAGCTCTTGTTCCTCTAGAGGTACGTAGACTAAGGAGCAGTTTAATTCCAACATTTTTTAACTTCTTGACCAATACAGAATACTTGAATGTGAGCAGTATTTGTCTAACCCAGATAGATGATGCTTAAATGTGTTAAATCAGAAGACAAATCTGGAAACCCGCAATAAAAAAGAGGATCTGACCGCCAGACAGCCCTGTAATGATATAAATACCCTTTCAGTGCTGTCCTTTGTCCCCTGAGCTAGGGCACCAATTTTATATGCGAGTTATGTTGCAGGGACTCTTTCTGGGTGGGGACTAAGGACTCCCAATATTTGCTGGGTCAGTGAGAAGCGCGTCAGCACCATTGTTGCCACACTCACAGAAAATTAATGTATGGAAATTAGAGAAGTTGGTTTGTCTGAGTACTGGGTTAGCATGCCAATGGATGAAAAAAAAGAATGACCTTCAGATAGAAGGGGAGGGTTTAACAAGGAGAGCAAGGCAGTGGGAGCAAGGAAATTATTCACAATTGTTTGCAATTCACGAAAAGCAAATATTAAAAGGAAATTATTTTTAGACAGAAATACAAAGAAAACGTCTATAATCCAGGTTTAGCTTTCCTCTCATTATAAGGAAACACAAATACTGGTTCTCATCATACCATTTGTTAATGATCACAGTCAATTATATCTGCAAAAATATTACTGAAATACCTTTGCACCCTATATTTTATTCTTTTTCTTATAATATATCATTGATAGAGTTCTAAACTTTCTAAATTAAGGTTAGTGATACTCTATTGTTGATTACTTTTTCTTCCTGTTTTAGGAATGACTCACAAATAAGATGTAAGTTAAACCATAAAAGAGAATGTTAAAGACACAACACAACTATTTCCATATGGTATGTCAAGAGATGTAAATACCACACAAGTAATTCACTTTCCGTCATGTTTTACGTGGTATTCATCCACAGTTCAGAAAAACATGCCATGTGACATAGACAAATAAACAATAAACAAAAGTCCTTATAGAGAATTAAAATGCATCATAAAAATGTGGTATCTCAACATAAGGCATCAGTTCAGTTCAGTTCAGTTCAGTTGCTCAGTCGTGTCCTCCTTTTTGCGACCCCATGAATCGCAGCACGCCAGGCCTCCCTGTCCATCACCAACTCCCGGAGTTCACTCAAACTCACGTCCATCGAGTCAGTGATGCCATCCAGCCATCTCATCCTCTGTCGTCCCCTTCTCCTCCTGCTCCCAATCCCTCCCAGCATCAGAGTCTTTTCCAATGAGTCAACTCTTCGCATGAGGTGGCCCAAGTACTGGAGTTTCAGCTTTAGCATCATTCCCTCCAAAGAAATCCCAGGGATGATCTCCTTCAGAATGGACTGGCTGGATCTCCTTGCAGTCCAAAGGACTCTCAAGAGTCTTCTCCAACACCACAGTTCAAAAGCATCAATTCTTCGGCGCTCGGCCTTCTTCACAGTCCAACTCTCACATCCATACATGACCACAGGAAAAACCATAGCCTTGACTAGACAGACCTTTGTTGGCAAAGTAATGTCTCTGCTTTTTAATATGCTATCTAGGTTGGTCATAACTTTCCTTCCAAGGAGTAAGCGTCTTTAATTTCATGGCTGCAGTCACCATAAGGCATAACTGGGTGCTAACGTGCATTTTAAAACCAAAGTGGAACTATTTCACTAGTTCTACTTGAAGGGTAACTGGTAGTCATAGAATGGCTTGCCTCATCTTGCATTTCAAAAAACGTTACAGATAGTAACTGGGAAATGATACTAAAAAATCAAAATTTGCCACTACACGTATTTTTACCCTCTACTTAAGAATCAAAGGATTGTGAGGGAAAGAATGAGGGATGGATAGTCTGAAATTAGACATGAAAAAAAGAAAACAAGGTCATTCTAAGTTACCACAGCAGGCCTGATTCCTAGGCTTGATTTTTCTTTACACTTGAAGAATAAATGCTCCATTAAATATCCGTACCTCTGTGAACATCTGTGAGTATTCTTTCTTTTTAGTTCAGAAGTATCATCACTGGTATAACCCCTCTGGGGGCCAGGACAGTCTGCTTACTTGGAATTTTTCAATTAAGCATCTTAATTGGACCTACAAGGGCACTGGAATTTAGAATATGAAAGTGATGAACCATCTGGGAATAAAAATCTCAGACTAACATTTTACTTAATTATTATCCAGATTTCATTCTGAAAGTTACATTCAGGATTCTACTGCACCAATCTGCATGGCTTACTCAAACATGCTTTAGAGGTTGCCCACAAGGCTCTTTACCCTTTAAAGTGTCAGTTCAGGGTTTTCCATCCCCCTGGAGATAACTGATGCCAATCCAATGTCTTTAAAAAAAATGCATAAGAAACAATCCCTTTATTTTTACATGAGGTCATGGGTGAATCTAAATGCCAAAGCTGCTTTCCCCATTGATCAATTAAGGTGTTGTTCTTGACCCACTGAAAAATATATATGCACAAAGTTAACTTTCCAACAGAATTTACATAATACATACAGTTATATTTTAATTTCTCTCTCCTTTTAATATTCTGTATCAATGACATTGCTGAACAATCTGCTTCAGAGCAATACTGGTTGAAGTATTTGTCAGACTAATGCACATTAGTTGAGAGATTTTCTGTCCATATGCTTAGGTATTAATGCGTTATTGCACAACTGTTATTTTTTACAACTTATTATGCTCTACTTTTTCACCAAAATTAATAAAAATATGAATGTTTAACATAGTAAGTTTTCTAATTTCATATTTTCTAGTCTGATAAAATTATCATACTTTAAAGTTCTTTAAATTTTCATTATTTCTTATGTTATTCTTTACACTGATAGAAAAAGCAGCACCAGTATAACGTGGGTAAAAGTTCTTCCTTCTCAAGTCCCTGGCTGCATGCAAAAATTAAACTGGCAAAAGCAGGGTTGACAGAAGAAAACTGTACCAATGTATTTAATGTAAGTCCTATGTGACATGGGAACCTGCAAAAAGACGGGAAGGCTCAAGAACATATTGAGTATTTTTATTGCTAGGTTTGAAGAAGAACACGGACATGAGTCAATTGGAGAAATATGATGTACATGACGGAGTATATAGCAAGGTGTACTCAACTTGAGGAAACCTGTTGTTTAGGATTTTTCTCAGTATCGCTTTTTCTTTGACCAAGGGTGCTCCATTCCTCCAGGAATAAGGAAGAAACATCTCCCATGAAGGCTACTAAGATGTTTCAGAGGAGAAGGGTGGGAGAAAAGTCCAAATGACCTTCCTGCTTTTGCTATTAATATTTTCATAAACTCCTTCAGCTTAAAAATATTCAATATGCCAAGGTACCACATTTTGAGAGTTGGTGGTGGTTTAGTAGCTAAGTTGTGTCCTACTCTCGTGACTACATGGACTGTAGGCTGCAAAGTCTCTCTCTGTCCATAGGATTCTCCAGGCAAGAATACTAGACTGGGTTGCCATTTCCTCTCAAAGAGACCTTCCCAACCCAAGAATTTGACCCTGGGGTCTCCTGCATTGCAGGCAGATTCTTTACCAACTGAGTTATGAAGGAAGTCTCATATTCTGGGGGGTATGGTAGTCCTAATCTCATTACAGATCACAACTCAGATTATAATTGCATAAGATTCACTTCAAGGTTGTTGTTCAGTGGCTCAGCTGAGTCTGACTCTTGGAGACCCCATGGACTGCAGCACGCCAGGCCTCCCTCTCATCACCAACTTCCAAAATTTTACTCAAACCCATGTCCATTGAGTCGGTGATGCCATCCAACCATCTTATCCTCTGTCATCCCCTTCTCCTCCTGCCCTCAATCTTTCCCAGCATCAGGGTCATTTCTAATGATTCGGCTCTTCCCATCAGCTGGCAGCAAAGTACTGAAGTATTATCTTTAACACCAGTCCTTCCAATGAGTATTCACAATTGATGTCCTTTAGAAGTGACTGGTTGGATCTCCCTGCAATCCAAGGGACTGTCAAGAGTCTTCTCCAACGACCACAGCTCAAAAGCATCAAATCTTCAGTGCTCAGTCTTCTTTATGATCCAACCCTCACATCCATACATGACTACTGGAAAAACCATAGCTTTGACTAGATGGACCTTTGTTGGCAAAGTAATGTCTCTGCTTTTTAATATACTGTCTAAGTTTGTCATAACTTTTCTTCCAAGGAGCAAGTGTTTCTTTAATTCATGGCTAGCTAGTAACATCTGCAGTGATTTTGGAGCCCAGAAAATAAAGTCTGGCACTGTGTTCCATTTTTCCCCATCTGTTTGGCATGAAGTGGGGACTGGGATGCAATGATCTTAGTTTTTTGTCTTGAGTTTTTAAGCCCTTTATCACTCTCCTTTTTCACTTTGATCAGGAGTATCTTTATTCCTCTTCACTTACTGCCTTAAGGGTGGTGTCCATCTGCATATCTGGGTTATTGATATTCCTCCCCACAATCTTGATTCCAGCTTATGCTTTATCCAGCCCCATCATTTTGCATTAGCATTCTGCATATAAGTTAAGCAGGGTGACAATATACAGCCTTGAGGTACTCCTTTTCCGAATTTTGCGCCAGTCCATTTTTTCATGACCAGTTCTAACTGTTGCTTCTTGACTTGCAAACAGGTTTCACAGGAGGCAGGTAAGATGTCTGGCATTCCCATCTCTTAAGAATTTTCCACAGTGTGTTGTGATCCACACACTCAACAGTTTTTAGAGTAGCCAATGAAGCAGAAGTCGATATTCTTCTGGAATTCTCTTGTTTTTTCTATGATCCAATAGACATTGACGATTTAATCCTCTTGTTCTCCTTTTATAAATCCATCTTGAACATCTGGGAGTTCTTGTTCATGTTCTGTTGAAGGCCTAGCTTGGAGAATTTTGAGCATCACTTTGCTAGCATGTGAAATGAGTGCAATTGTGTGGTTACTTTGAACATTCTCTGCATTGCCCTTCTTTGGGAGTGGAATGGAAACTGATCTTTACAGCCTGTGGCCCACTTGCTGAGTTTTCCAAATTTGCTGACATATTCAGTGAAGCACTTTAACAGCATTATCTTTTAGGATTTGAAATAATTCAGCTGTAATTCCATCACTTCCACTGGCTTTGTTCTAGCGATGCATCCTAAGACTCCATGATGTCTGGCCTCTAGATGAGTGACCAAACATCGTGGTTATTTGAGTCATTAGGACCTTTTTTGGTATAGTTCTTCTCTGTGTATTCTCACTACCTCTTCTTAATATCTTCTACTGTTAGGTCCATACCATTTCTGTCCTTTATTGAGCCCATCTTTGCATGAAATGTTCCCTTGGTATCTCTAATTTTCTTTAAGAGATCTCTAGTCTTTCCCATTCCATTGTTTTCCTCGATGTTTTTGCATTGTTCACTTAAGGCTTTCTTATCTCTCCTTACTATCTTGGAACTCTGCAATTAAATGGGTATCTTTTCTCCTTTGCCTTTCAGTTCTCTCTTTTCTCAGCTATTTTTAAGGCCTCCTCAGACAATCATTTTGCCTTTTCAATTTCTCTTTCTTGGGGATTGTTTTTATCACTGCCTCCTGTAGATTGTTATGAATCCATCTATAGTTCTTCAGGCACTCTGTCTATCAGATCTAACCCCTTGAATCTATCTCTCACTTTCACTGTATAATCGTAAGGGATTTGATTAGGTCACACCTGAATAACCTAGTGGTTTTCCCTACTTTCTTTAAGTCTGAATTTTGCAATAAAGAGTTCATGAGCTGAGCCACAGTCAGTTCTGGTCTTTTTGTTGTTGACTGTATGGAGTTTCTCCATCTTCAGCTGCAAAAAATATAATCAATCTGATTTCAGTATTGACCACCTGGTGATGTCCATGTGCAGTGTCATCTCTATGTTGTTGGAAGAAAGTGTTTGCTATGACCATGTGTTCTCTTGGCAAACTCTGCTAGTCTTTGCCTTACTTCATTTTGTATTCCTAGGGCAAACTTGCTGTTACTCCAGGTATGTCTTGACCCCCAACTTTGCATTCTAGTTCCCTACGCTGAAAAGGACATCGTTTTTGGTGTTAGTTCTAGAAGGTCTTGCAGGTCTTCATAGACACATTTGACTTCAGCTTCTTCAGCAACAGTAGTTGGGGCCTAGACTTGGATTAATGTGATATTGAATGGTTTACTTGAAGATGAACAGAGATCAATATTCTCGTTTTGAGACTGCACCCAAGTACTGCATTTCATACTCTTTTTGCTGTCTATGAGGGCTAATCCTTTTTCTTCTAAGGGGTTTTTGCTACAGCAGTAGATATAATGTTAAATTGACTAAATTCACCCATTTCAGTCTATTTTAGTTCACTGATTCCTAAAATGTTGATATTACTCTTGCCATGTCCTGTTTGACCACATCCAATTTGTCTTGATTCGTGGGCCTAACATTCCAGGTTCCTATGCAATATAGCTCTTTATAGCATTGGACTTTAATCACCACCAGACACATCCACAGCTGCCATTGTTTCCTCTTTCCTCAGGCCTCTTCATTCCTTCTGGAGCTATTCTCCACTCTGCTCCAGTAACATACTGGGCACCTACCTACCTGGGAGGTGGTTCATCTTTCAGTGTCATATAGTTTGCAGGCAGAATTTCATACAGGGTGGAATTCTAAAATCAACTATAATTTTCAAATTACTTATTCATACAGGTATGAGCTAAACTGGGGCTTCCCTGGTGGTTCAGATGGTAAAGAATCTGCCTGCATTGCGGGAGACCCATGTTCAATCCCTGAGTTGGAAAGATACCCTGGAGAAGGTAGAGCAACCTACTCCAGTATTCTTGCCTGGAGAATCCCATGGACACGGGGAGCCAAGTGGGCTACAGTCCATGGGGTCCCAAAGAGTCAGACACAACTGAGTGACTAACACACATACACACACACAAACACACACATATGAAATATACTGACTATACAAGTTATTTTCTAATCAGGTTATTTTAGAGCTAAAACAGGTGTTAATATGTGCTCAGTTGCTCAGCCGTGTCCGAACCTTTGTGACCCCATGGACTGCAGCCCACCAGGCTCCTCTGTCTATGGGATTTCTCAGGCAAGAATACTGGAGTGGGTTGCCATTTTCTTCTCCAGGGATTTTCCCAACCAGGAATCAAACTCATGTCCCCTGCAGCTTCTACACTGGAAGGTAGATTCTCTATCAATGCATCACCTGGAAAATGCAGTTAGCAAACTTGTAACCAAGAAGGAAATATCGTCACTCTGGCATAAGCAAAATGTTGTGAAGCAAAATATCTCATTCAAATGTACAGAAACATTTCAAATGGGATCAGCTTTTCAAGGGAACTTGTGAATTGAGAACAACTAAAAAGTGACAAAGTAATGCTTTTTCAGCTTTTAGGATTCATGGCAGAGACACAAACTTAGGACACTGTGTAAAATTATATAAATGATACTATCTCTCAGAACTTAGTAAATAAGCTCATGATATATTCTCATTTTGAAACTATTTTAAGGTAAGAAAGAAATCTTCAATTGTTTCAACCTTTCGTTTTTGCAGTTTTATTGGTAACTCTGAGGAATAACCACGATGGTGTGATCACTCACCTAGAGCCAGACATCCTGAAATGCTAAGTCAAGTGGGCTTTAGGAATCATCCACTATGAACAAAGCTAGTGGAGGTGAGGGGATTCCAGTTGAGCTATTTCAAATCCTAAAAGACGATGCTGTAAAAATGCTGTACTCAATATACCAGCAAATTTCAATAACTCAGCAGTGGCCACAGGACTGGAAAAGGTCAGTTTTCATTCTAATCACTAAGAAAGGCAATGCCAAAGAATATTCAACTACTGCAGAACTGCTCTCATCTCACATGCTAGCAAAGTAATGTTCAAAATTCTCTAAGAAAGGCTTCAACAGTAGGTGAAGCGTAAACTTCCAGATGTTCAAGTTGGATTTAGAAAGCAGAGGAACCAGAGATCAAACTGCCACATCCACTGGATCATCAACAATGTAATAAGTTCCAGAAAAGCATCTACTTTTGCTTCATTGACTACTCTATAGCTTTTGAATGTGTGATCACAACAAACAGTGGAAAATTCTGAAAGAGATGGGAATACCAGAATACCTGACCTGCCTCCTGAGAAATCTGTATGCCGGTCAGGAAGCAACAGTTAGAACTGGACATGGAACAACAGACTGGTTCCAAATAGGAAAAGGAGTATGTCAAGGCTGTATATTGTCACCCTGCTTATTTAACTTCTATGCAGAGTACATCATGAGAAACGCTGGGCTGGAGGAAGCACAAGCTGGAATCAAGATTGCCAGGAGAAATATCAATAACCTGAGATATGCAGATGACACACCCTTATGGCAGAAAACGAATAACTAAAGAGCCTATTGATAAAAGTGAAAGAGGAGAGTGAAAAGGCTGGCTTAAAACTCAATATTTAGAAAACTAAGGTCATGGCATCCGGTCCCATCACTTCATGGCAAATAGAGAGACAGTGGAAACAGTGGCAGACTTTACTTTTGGGGGCTCCAAAATCACTGCAGATGGTGACTGCAGCCATGAAATTAAAAGATGCTTGCTCCTTGAAAGAAAACCTATGACCAACCTAGAAATCTTATTAAAAAGCAGAAACATTACTTTACCAACAAAGGTCCCTATAGTCAAAGCTATGGTTTTTCCAGTAGTCATGTATGGATGTGAGTGTTGGACTATAAAGAAAGCTGAACACCAAAGAATTGATGCTTTTGAACTGTGGTGTTGGAGAACACTTTTGAGAAGCCCTTGGACTGTAAGGAGATCCATCCTAAATGATATCAGTCCTGACTATTCATTGGAAGGACTGATGCTGAAGCTGAAGCTCCAATACTTTGTCATGTGATGAGAAGAACCAACTCATTGGAAAAGACCCTGATGCTGGGAAAGATTGAAGGCAGGAGGAGAAGGGGACAACAGAAGATGAGATGGTTGGATGGTATCACCGACTCAATGGACTTGAGTTTGAATAAGCTCCAGGAATTGGTGATGGACAGGGAAGCTGGCATGCTGTAGTCCATGGGTTGCAAAGAGTTAGACACAACTGAGTCACAGAACTGAACTGAACTGAGGGATACATGAAATCATCATAAACACTTTTATTTCATAATTTGCTAATTGTGCATTCATAGACATTATGTACAGATAATGGAAGATGATTTTCAGCAAATCATAAGTGTCTTAATGTAAATTAATTAATAATTATGTTTTACTTTAAACAATACTTTTCTTGATGAGAAAGAATCAGAATTAGTAGAAGAACATCAGTGTGTCCAAAATAAGTAACAGAGTTCAGCTCAGTTCAAATCAGCAGGAGAATCTGGAATTCCACACCTCTCAAACTGTCCCCTCTAGTTACAAACACTGCTGATTCATGGTGCAAAAGTGAAAACTAGAGCAAAACTAGGTTTAGAAGTACTCTGCTTCACTATGCTCGATTGCAATCATGTAAATCTAGCAGATGAGGTAGTTCTCACAAGCGTAATATACTGCAGATGCTACATATTTATGACTCTAACCCTATAAATTCACAGTTACTTCCTTCTGGCTATCCAAAGCCGTAATATGACTTTTGACAATTTATATATTTTAGAGTTCTTACTTTGAACAGTTAATTTTAAGAGCAATTATTTCTAAGGGAAATACATCCAATAACCACTAGGGCCATGGTTTTCTCAAAGCATATATTTAAGCTTGCTTGAAGGAAATCAGTCATGCATCACCAACAAAAGTTAGCATTCCTGTTATGCCTGGTGCTATTCCCATTTGTGGCAGTTTCTAGCTTTTATGTTTATACCACCTTTTTTTAAGTCAGGGGTTCCCGTTTTGGGGATGTTTATCTTCTTTTATCTATAGGAAAAAACTCACAGTGCACATAGTACCTTTGGTTTAACTAAATCTAGTCAATTTTAAAAGAAATACATGGTGTTTCTTTGCAACAAGTGCCATGTCCTAAGCACCAATGAAAATACAGGGTCAGTTCAGTTCAGTTCAGTCGCTCAGTCATGTCCGACTCTTTGCGACCCCATGAATCGCAGCACGCCAGGCCTCCCTGTCCACCACCAGCTCCCGGAGTTCACTCAGACTCACGTCCATCGAGTCGGTGATGCCATCCAGCCATCTCATCCTCTGTCGTCCCCTTTTCCTCCTGCCCCCAATCCCTGCCAGCATCAGAGTCTTTTCCAATGAGTCAACGCTTCGCATGAGGTGGCCAGAGGTACTGGACTTTCAGCTTTAGTATCATTCCTTCCAAAGAACACCCAGGGCTGATCTCCTTTAGAATGGACTGGGTGGATCTCCTTGCAGTCCAAGGGACTCTCAAGAGTCTTCTCCAACACCACAGTTCAAAAGCATCAATTCTTCGGCGCTCAGGTTTCTTCGCAGTCCAACTCTCACATCCATACATAAGTATCAATATTTTCCAAGTCATAAAAACACAAGTGTGTCTTCTGAAGGATAAAGCATAGAGATGGTGCAGTATTCTATATTCCTAAACATTTTCCAGCCTGACTACCAAAATGGGTACTTCAGGGTACATCCTGACTCTAATTTAATCAATTTTGGTAAATGAGTACCACTTACAGTAAATCTTTTCATATTCTGCTCTCTCTGTTCTGAAGGATTTTTGCAATCTTTTTATTTACTGTCAATTCTTTTTGAAAATAAATTTCCCCACTATAGTCTCACTCTTAAAGACACAGTGATGCTTTGCAGGGTTCTTTGTGAAAGAAAACATAAGCTAATTCAAATATACAAATTGGCAGCTCATTACATAGAACCATAAGCATTTGAAACTTTTTGGCTTATTTCTATGTAGTAACTAATTTTGTATGTTGTTGTAAATCACACAATTTTTTTCAAGTTATTGCAATTGCTATTAGCTTGGTTCAAACATAATTGTGGTTTTGGACTGTGAATTTTAAATCAGTATAACTAGGCTCAAACACATCTTTATTAACCAAAATAGGAACCATTAAAGTCAAGAAAGTTTTGCTCATGAGAAATAAGTCTGTTTATTCCTGTAGTGTAAAAATCCATGCTTCAGGATTCAACCAACTCTTGGAAAGCATTTTCTTCCTCCTGCTGGTTGTGGAAGCCTTTTTCCTGCAAAAAGTTGTCGAGATGCTTGATGACATGGTAGTCAGTCGGTGAGAGGTCAGGTGAATACTGAGGTTGAGACAAAACCCTGTTGCCCAATTCACTCAACTTTTGAAGCACTGGTTGTGCAGCGTGTGGTTGGGTGTTGTTGTGGAAAAGAACTGAGCCCTTTCAGCTGACCAATGCTGGCTGCAGGCATTGCAATTTTCCATGCATCTCATTGATTTGCTGAGCACACTTCTCAGATGCAATGGTTTTGCCAGGAGTCAGAAGCTGTAGTGAATTAGACTGACAGCAGACCACCAAACAGTGACCATGACCTTTTTTCGGTGCAAGTTAGGCTTTGGGAAATGCTTTGGAACTTCTTCTTGGTCCAATCACTGAGCTGGTCATCATCAGTTATTTAAAATCCACTTGTCCTCATATGTCACAATCCAATAGAAAAATGGTTTGTTGCTGTTGTGTAGAATAAGAGGAGACACTTCAAAATGATGTGTTTTTTTTTTTTTTAATTTTCAGTCAGCTCATGAGGCATGCACTTATTGAGCTTTTTCACCTTTCCAATTTGCTGCAAAAATGCCCAGTGACTGTAGAATGATCAGCGCTGAGTTCTTCAGCAACTTCTTCTGTAGTTCTAAGAAGGTCAGCTTTGACGATGGCTCTCAGTTGGTCATTATCCACTTCCGATGGCTCGCCACTGTGATCCTCATCTTCAAGGCTTTCCTCCTTTCCAAAGCTCCTTGAACCACCACTGCACTGTACGTTCATTAGCAGTTCCTGGGCCAAATGCTTTGTTGATGTTGTGAGTTGTCTCCGCTGTTTTATAACCCACTCTGAACTCAAGTAAGAAAATCCTTCAAGTTTGCTATTTGTCTAACACCATTTCCCTAGTCTAAAATAAATATAAAATACATGCAAGTAATAAGCAATTAGCAAAAAAAAAAAAAAAAAAAACCATGAAGTGGTAAATGTGCATTAAAATGGTGCATAACATAACCACATTTATTAAGAATGTATTCCAATATCAAATGGCAGAGTTCAACAATGCAAAGCTGCAATTACCTTTGCATCAAACTAATATTAATTATTCTTCTAGTTTTAATTTCTTTAAAATTTTAATATATAAGAAGAGATCAAAAGTATACTAAATCTGTATATCTCTATCACAAATTGTCAATTATTTTAAATCTATGGCCAATATGACATATTCTATACTCATTCGTGTGTCCCATCCAATAATATTTTGAAGAAAATCCCAGACATCATGTAATTTTAAAAATTATTTTCTTGTGTAAGAATCTAAATAAAATCCACACATTACTACTGGCTAATAATTGTTTAAGTCTCTCTCTCTCTTTATTTTAAAGCATATTAATGCTGTTACTTGAGGCTTAACTTTACAAAACCTCTGACTTTTTAAAAAAATCACTTTGTTGAGGTATGACTGAATATAAAAAATGGTACATATTTAATGTATACAACTTGAATTTGGATAAGTATATACCAGTGAAATCATCATTACAATTGATGTCACAAACATATCTCTCACCATCAAAAGTTTACTCCTACCCTATTTATTTATATTTATTTACTTGTGTATTATAAGAACACTTAACATAAGATATATTCTCTTAGCAGATTTTTAATATATACTGTTAAATACAAAAGAGAACCACTAACTACAGACTCTATGTTGTACAGGATATCTCATTAATTTATTCATTTTGTATAACTGAAACTTGGAAACTTTTACTTTCTTTGTCCCCTCCTGCTTCCACACCCTGGCAACAACTAATCTTATATGAGTTGTTGTATGAGTTTGCTTATATGAGTTTGACTACTTAATACTCCTCATGTAAGTAGTGTCATATTCTATTTGTCCCTCTGGTTGATTTCACTGAGGATAATGTTCTGAAGGTTCATCTATCTTTTTGCAAATGGCAGAATTTCCTGTCATATTTTTAAGGCCAAATAATATTTCATTGTATGTATATACTATATTATCTTTATCTGTTCATCAAAGTATAGACATTTAGACAGTTTCCACCTCTTGGCTATTGTGAACAACGCTGCAATGAACACAAGGATGTGTATTTTAATGTTCCTAAATCTATAGGCTTCCCCTCCTCTCACATGCACATTCTCCCTCTCTTCCTTGCAATTCATTTGTTAAAAAAAAAAAAAAAAACTAGATTTCTTGTGCTCATTATGGCAGCATAAATACTAAACAAACTGGATTTCTTCTACTTTCCAGTTTCCCACAGCCTGGATTTTGCTGACAGGATGCCTGTGTCTCCTTAATATTTTCTCTAGACTCTTTATTTCCTATAAATTGGAAACTGGATTGAGAGGATTAATCAAACACATGTTTAATATTTTTGGCAAGAATACTCCATAAGTGCTATTGTGAAGGATTCTTTAATAGTACAAATATTTACATTTTGACAGCAGTAGAACTGTGGTTAAAATGATGGACTCTGGAGACTGAATACATGGAAATTAATCCTGACTTTGTCTCACTGTAGTGGTGAAAGCTTGGGCAAATCAAATTAATCAGTGCTTCACTTCCTCCACCTGTGACATGGAAATAGTAAACATACCTGACAAGATTTTGGTGAAGATTAGGTAAATTAGTTCTGATTAAGCACTTCAAATAATTTTTTATATCAATACTCAGGAAGTATTAAATATAAAAATAACTATTATTACCAAATACTGAACTTAATTAAGAGAAACATGTAGATAATATTCATAAAAACTTTAGTCCATGTAGCACCTAAACACCCTCTTCCAACAACACAATAGACAACTCTACACATGGTCATCATCAGATGGTCAATACCGAATTCAGATTGCTTATTCTCTGCAGCCGAAGATGGAGAAGCTCTATACAGTCAGCAAAAACAAGACCAGGAAAGGACTGTGGCTCAGATCATGAACTGATTATTGCCAAATTCAGACTTAAATCAAATCCCTTAGGATTATAGAGTGGAAGTGACAGATTTAAGGTATTAGATCTGGTAGACAGAGTACTTGAAGAACTAGGGATGGAGGTTTGTAAGATTGTACAGGAAGTGGTGATCAAAACCATCCCCAAGAAAAAGAAATGGAAAAAGGCAAAATGGTTGCTGAAGAAGCCTTACAAATGGCTGAGAAAAGAAGAGAAGCAAAAGGCAAAGGAGGAAAGTAAGTAATATCCGTCTGAATGTAGAGTTAAAAAGAATAGCAGCAGAGAAAAGAAAGCATCCCTACGTGAAAAACGCAAAAAAAAAATAGAAGAAAACAATAGAATGGGAAAAGACTAGAGAGCTCTTCAGGAAATTAGAGATACCAAGGGAACATATTATGCAAAGATGGACACAATAAAGGAGAGAAATGGCGTGGACCTAACAGAAACAGGAGATATTAAAAGGGGTGACAAGAATACACAGAAGAACTATATCTAAAAAAATACCTTAATTACCCAGATAACCATGATGATGTGATCACTCACCTAGAGCCTGACATCTTAGAGTGGAAAGTCTAGTGGGTCTTAGCAAACAATGCTAGTGGAGGTGATAGAATACCAGGTGAGCTATTTCAGATCTTAAAGAGAATGCTGTTAAATGGCTGCACTCAATATGCCAGCAAATTTAGAAAACTCAGCAGTGGCAACAGGACCATAAAAAGTCAGTTTTCATTCCAATCCCAAAGAAAGGCAATGCCAAAGAATGTTCAAACTACCACAAAATTGCATTCATTTCACATGCTAGCAAAGAAATGCTCACAATTCTCCAATTTAGGATTCAACAATACATGAACTGAGAACTTCCAGATGTTCAATCTGGATTTAGAAAAGGCAGAGGAGCCAAAGATCAAATTGCCATTCTCTTGTATCATAGAAACAGAAAAAGAATTTCAGAAAAATATCTACTTCTGTTTCATTGACTACATGAAAGCCTTTGACTGTGTGGATTACAACAAACTGTGGAAAATTCTTCAAGAGATGGGAATATCAGACCACCTGACCTGCCTCCTGAAAAACGTGTATGCAGGTCAGGAAGCAACACTTAGAACTCTCATGGAACAACGGAATGATTCCAAATTGGGAAAGAAGTATGTCAAGGCTGTATATTGTCACTGTGCTTATTTAACTTATATGCAGAGTATATTATGAGAAACGCTGGGCTTGATTAAGCATAAGCTGGAATCAAGACTTATTGGGAGACTATATGGGAGAAATATCAATAACCTCAGATATGCAGATAACACCATCCTTATGGCAGAAAGTGAAGACAAACTAAGGAGCCTCTTGATGAAAGTGAAAGAGGAGAGTGAAAAAGTTGGCTTAAAACTCAAGATCAAAAACTAATATCATTGCATCCAGTCCCATCACTTCATGGCAAATAGACGGGGGGAAAATGGAAACAATGACAAGACTTCATATTTTCTTGGGCTCCAAAATCACTGCAGATGGTTACTGCAGCCATGAAATTAAAAGACGCTTACTCCTTGGAAGGAAAGTTCTTACAAACACAACCTATTAAAAAGCAGAGACACTACTTTGCTGATAATGGTGCATATAGTCAAAGCTATGGTTTTTCCAGTAGTCAAGTATGGATGTGAGAGTTGGACTATAAAGAAAGCTGAGCACCAAAGAATTGAGGCTTTTGAACTGTGGTGTTGGAGAAGACTCTTGAGAGTCCCTTGAACTGCAAGGGGATCCAACCAGTACATCCTAATGGAAATTAGTGCTGAATATTCATTGAAAAGACTGATGCTGAAGTTGAAGCTCCAAAACTTTGGTCACCTAATATTAAGTGCCGATTCATTAGAGAAGATTCTGATGTTGTGAAAGACTGAAGGCAGGAGGAGAAGGGGACAAAAGAGGATGAGATGGTTGGATGGCATCACCAACTCAATGGACATGAGTTTGAGCAAGCTCCAGGAGATGATGAAGTACAGGGAATCCTGGCATGCTGCAGTCCATGGGGTCACAAAGAGTTGTACATGACTGATCGACTGAACAACAAAGCACCTAAATTGACAAGGACGTTTGGTTCTGAGTGTTCACACCATCGTGATTATCTGGGTTGTGAAGATCTTTTTTGTATACTTCTTCTATGTACTCTTGCCAACTCTTTTTAATATCTTCTGCTTCTGTTAGGTCCAAACTATTTCAGTCCTTTATCATGCCCATCTTTGCATGAAATATTCCCTTGGTATCTCTGGTTTTCTTGAAGAGAACTCTAGTCTTTCCCATTCTATTGTTTTTCTCTATTTCTTTGCATTGATCACTGAGGAAGGCTTTCTTATTCATCCTTGTTATTCTTTGGAATTCTGCTTTCAAATGGATATATCTTTCCTTTTCTCCTTTGTCTTTTCCATCTTTTATTTTCTCAGCTATTTGTTAGGCATCCTCAGACAACCTTTATGCATTTCTTTTTCTTGGGGATGGTCTTGATCATTCATAGTTCTTCAGGTACTCTATCAGATCTAATCCCTTTAATCTATTTGTCACTTCCACTGTATAGTTGCAAGGGATTTTATTTAGGTCACACCTGAATGGCCTAGTGGTTTTCCCTACTTTCTTCAGTTTAAGTGTGAATTTGGCAATAAGGAGTTCATGATCTCAGCCACAGTCAGCTCCCAGTCTTGTTTTTGCTGACTGTATACAGCTCCTCCATCTTTGGCTGCAAAGACTATAATCAATCTGCTTTCAGTGTTGGCCTTCTGGTGATGTCCATGTGTAGAGTCTTCTCTTGTGTTGTTGGAAGAGGGTATTTGCTATGACCAATGTGTTCTCTTGGCAAAACTCTATTAGCCTTTGCCCTGCTTCATTCTGTACTCCAAGGCCAAATTTGCCTGTTGCTCCAGGTATTTCTTGACTTTCTACTTTCCCATTCCAGTCCCCTATAATGAAAAGGACATCTTTTTTAGGTGTTAGTTCTAGAAGGTCATGCAAGTCTTCATAGAACAGTTCAACTTCAGCTTCTATAGCATTACTGGTTGGGGCATAGACTTGGATTACTGTGATATTGAATGGTTTGCCTTGGAAACAAACAGATCATTCTGTCATTTTTGAGACTGCATTCAAGTACTGCATTTTGGACTCCTTTGTTGACTATAATGACTACTCCATTTCTTCTAAGGGATTCTTGCCCACAGTAGTAGATATAATGGTCATCTGAGTTAAATTACATTCCATTTTAGTTCACTGATTCCTAAAATGTTAATGTTCACTCTTGCCATCTCCTTCTTTGGCCACTTCCAATTTGCTTTGATTCATGGACCTAATATTCCAAGCTCCTATGCAATATTTCTATTTACACCATCGGAATCTACTTCAATCTCTACTTACATCCACAACTGGGTGTTGTTTTTGCTTTGGCTCCATCTCTTCATTCTTTCTGGAGTTATTTCTCCACTGATCTTCAGTAGCATATTGGGCACCTACTAACCTGGGGAGTTCATCTTTAAGTCCTAACTTTTTGCCTTTTCATGCTCTTCACAGGGTTCATAAAGCAAGAATACTGAAATGGTTTTCCATTCCTTTCTCCAGTGAACCATGTTTTGTCAGAACTCTCCACCATGACGCATCCTTCTTGGGTGGCCTTACACAGCATGGCTCAAAGTTTCATTGAGTTAGACAAGGCTGTGGTCCCTGTGATCAGTTTGGTTAGTTTTCTGTGATTGTGGTTTTCATTCTGTCTGCCCTCTGATGGAGAAGGATAAGAGGCTTATGGAAGCTTCCTGATGGAGAGACTGACTGAGTAGGAAATTGAGTCTTGTTCTGATGAGCAGGGCCATGCTCAGTAAATCTTTAATCCAATTTTTTGTTGGTGGTCAGGCTGTGTTCCCTCTCTGTTGTTTGACCTGAGGAAAAACTATTGTGGAGGTAATGAAGATAATGGTGACCTCCTCCCAAAGGTCTCAAGCATGTACTGCTGCACTCAGTGCCCCCAACTCTGTAGCAGGCCACCACTGACCCACGCCTCTGCTGGAGACTCCTGGACACTCACGGGCAAGTCTGGGTCAGTCTCTTGTGGGATCACATTCCTTTCTCCTGGGTCCTGGTGTGCACAATATTTTGTTTGTGCCCTCAAAGAGTCTGTTTCCCCAGTCCTGTGTAAGTTCTGGTGGCTCTATGGTGAGGTTAATGGCGACCTCCTGGAATGTGAAGTCAAATGGGCCTTAGGAAGCATCACTACACACAAAGCTAGTGGAGGTGATAGAATTCCAGTTGAACTATTTCAAATCCTAAAAGATGATGCTGTGAAAGTTCTACACTCAATATGCCAGCAAATTTGGAAAACTCAGCAGTGGCCACAGGACTGGAAAAGGTCAGTTTAAATTCCAATCCTGAAGACAGGCAATGCCAAAGAATGCTGAAACTGCTGCACAGTTGCACTCATCTCACACGCTAGTAAAGTAATGCTCAAAGTTCTCCAAGACAGGCTTCAATGGAACATGAACTGTGAACTTCCAGATGTTCAAGGTGGATTTAGAAAAGGCGGAGGAACCAGAGATCCAATTGCCAACATCTGTTGGATCATTGAAAAAGCAAGAGAGCTCCAGGGAAACATGTACTTCTGATTTATTGACTATGCTAAAGCCTTTGACTGTGTGGATCACATCAAACTGTGGAAAATTCTTAAAGATATGAGAATACCAGACCACCTGACCTGCCTCCTGATAAACCTGTACACAGGTCAAGAAACAACAGTTAGAACGGGACATAAAACAGCAGACTGGTTTTTAATTGAGAAAGGAGTATGTCAAGGCTGTATATTGTCAGCCTGCTTATTTAACTTATATGCAGAGTACATCATGAGAAATACTGGGCTGGATGAAGCACAAGCTGGAATCAAGATTGCCAGGAGAAATATCAATAACCTCAGATATGCAGATGAAACCACCCTTATTGGCATAAAGCTAAGAAGAACTAAACAGCCTCTTGATGAAAGTGAAAGAAGAGAGTGAAAAAGTTTGCTTAAAACTCAACATTCAGAAAACTAAGACCATGGCATCTGGTCCCATCACTTCATGGCAAATAGACGGGGAAACAATGGAAACAGTGAGAGACTTTATTTTGGGGGCTTCCAAAATCACTGAAGATGGTGATTGAAGCCATGAAATTAAAAGACCCTTGATCCTTGGAAGAAAAGCTGTGAGAAACCTAGAGAGCATATTAAAAAGCAGAGATATTACTTTGCCAACAAAGGTCTGTCTAGTCAAAGCTGTAGTTTTTCCAGTAGTCATGTATGGATGTGAGAGTTGGACTATAAAGAAAGCTGAGCACCAAAGAATTGATGCTTTTGAACTGTGGTGTTGGAGAAGACTCTTCAGGGCCCCCTTGGACAGCAAGGAGATCATACCTGTCCATCCTAAAGGAAATCAGTCCTGAATATTCATTGGAAGGACTGATGCTGAAACTGAAACTCCAATACTCTGGCCACCTGATGCAAAGAAGTGATTCATTGGAAAAGACCCTGATGCTGAGAAAGACTGAATACAGGAGGAGAAGGGGATGACAGAGGATGAGATGGTTGGATGCCATCACCGACTCAGTGGACATGAGTTTGAGTAAGCTCCAGGAGTTGGTGATGGACAGGGAAGCCTGGCGTGCTACAGTCCACGAGGTCTCAAAGAGTCAGACACGACTGAGCTACTCTACTAAAACTGACAAGTGTTAGGGACAGCCTTTCAATATCTAGTATAAGATTTGAAATGTGAATATACTAAAATATCCAAATGTTACAGCGATCTGATGATGAAAGATACAGCCTTTTACTGGTAAACCAATGACTGAAGACCCCATAGTTTACTAGCGATTGAAAAACAGTCCTACTCTCTAGCTCTGCTGTGTCCCCCCATATATACCATTCTTGACACAACCTCAGAAAGTCACCCACAAGCATGATCAACTCACAACTTATTCCTTCTTAAAAATACTTTGATAGCAGCAAGCTAAGCAAAATCAATCTTTTAGCTAGACAGATGAGCCCATTTCCTGCTATCCTCAATGATACTTTGTCAACAAAGTTTTTACTTTTAGAAATAGGGCTAAATGTGTTTCACACATTCAATCAATCAGTAGTTTACAGAATTTCTAGGGAGCAAATCACCTGATGTACATTTTTAAAAATCATAATCTGGAGAATCACTCTTAACTATGTGCAAGCATTAAGTTATAAAATCCATAAGATTGGAAAATTATGAAGATATGAAGTCTGATGAGCAATGGAAAATTTAAGCTGAGTATTTAAGAAAACTGCCTATTAGCAAGACCTATTAGATAATGGAATGGTACTTTTCTTAACCTCCATAAATTTCAAAAGTAAATTGCAAAACGTATTGGAAAAAAACGTCTACCTTACCAAGGGAATAAAAGAAATGGTCCTTTCATCTCATGTTACTATAAACTAGTCTGCAAATTAGATGTATAAAATCAACCTACCCAAACTATGAACACGATAAGTCCAATATTAGACTTAGTCTGAGTTTCACTGGGAAAAGTTCCATCTCTAGAACCCCAGCCAAAAGCTGAATAATACCAATATGGAAATTTGGAGCAAAATCAATTGTTAAAGTTAGATTATGAGATTTTAACTGCCATTCTAAAACTACTTATACAGCCTTTCTATGTTACTTCCACTTGCCAAATCAACACCCAAGAGTCATTTTGACATTAAAAGAAAAAAAATAAATCCCAATTACACATCCAACTGTTGATTTACAAAGCAAAAGGCAACCTGTGATTTTGGCTTGAAAACCCAGTTCGCCTTAGGGATAGATGGATGAAAGAATTTTTAGCCTACTGTTTAAGGGCTAATATTCCCACATTTCCATATCCCATTTAGGGCGGGCAGATTTTAGCACTTCAGCTGAAGTGGCATCACTTCATACAAAGTGCTTGAGTGGAGTAGGCAGCAAGTGGGAATGGGAAAATAAACGGCAGAGAAGCAAAGAGGCGGCTGCTGCAGGGAGCCTCCCATGCCAACTGCCCAAGGAAAATGCTTCTGAAAAGCCCATGTTTTTTCCATGAGCAACGGATGAGGATTTAAGAGTGAAACAGTAAATTGAGTGTCTGTCTTTTTACCTCTTACTAGAATTTCTTTGTTGTCCTTTGCATGGGGAAGGTTAACGGCTTAGCCTAATTCTTCACTCCAAGGAACTTTACAACCTGTCATTTGGTTACCGGCTAATGGGCCTTCTGGGATTTGACAGCTGAACGCTGAGCTCACTGGAGCAGGCTGCTCCTGGAGGGCTGGAAAAGAATGTTTGGGTTGGAGAGAAGGTGCTGGTCCAACTGCTTTTCCACCTGCAAAAACAGAACCTTTGGGGACAGTAGCACTTGCCGTTAACCGGGGCTCCCAGGAATGAGAAAGGTGTTAAAGTAGCCAGCTCTTCTGTTTTGCCGAGGCTTTTCCGACTTTGCTGTTTTTGGCACAACTTTGAAATATCCCACTTCTCTCACCCTTCTCAAGCCTTTCCCTTTCCATTTCTCAGGGATGTTTTTAAGGACTGGGATGACAAGTCCAAACAGAGAGACAGAATTGTAAGAAGATGTGAAGGTCGCACTTCTGGGTCCCCCACATGCCTCTAAGCAGCACTCAGCTGTGGAGAGATGGAGGTGCTGGGGGGTGCTGTGGGGATGGAGTGAGGTGCTGGGGGGTGTTGGGGGATGGAGTGAGGTGCTGGGGGGTGGTGGGGCTGGAGGGAGGTGCTGGGGGGTGTTGGGGGCTGGAGGGAGGTGCTGGGGGGTGTTGGGGGATGGAGTGAGGTGCTGGGAGTTGTTGGGGGATGGAAGGAGGTGCTGGGGGGTGTTGGGGGCTGGAGGGAGGTGCTGGGGAGGTGCTGGGGGCTGGAGGGAGGTGCTGGAGTGGTGTTGAGTGCTGGAGGGCGCTGCTGAGGCTGGGGTGGGGGATGAGGCAGTAGCCAACAGCCATAAAAGGATCAAGTTGCCAGCCACCTCAACATCCACTTCACATTGGAGAGGGACACTCTCAAACCCCTTGCTGACTAAATCACAGAAAATTTCCAAACATCATCAGTTCAAAGTGCCAGATTTCACTTAGCAGGCTCTGAAAATCAAGTTGATACTTAACCATGTTGAACGCAGTACAACATTCCTTACGCGAGCCCCTGACAAATTGTTTCTTTTCTAAAATTTCCAATGAAAAACCTCAATCATCTGCACTGCCCTAAACCTAATGTTACTTTTTGATTATAAAACATACAATTAATTTTTCTTCTGTATCTCTTAAACTTTTTACTGTAAAAAATACAGAGAGCATAAGATACCATCATTTTAGCTATTTCAGTGTCTAAATCAGTGGCATTAATTATGCTCACAACACTGTGCAAACATCATCATTTCCAAAACCTTTTCATCATTCCTTACACAAACTCTATTTTTAAAAATATAATGTTTTTAAAGAATGCTTTTGGTATCCTGATTTCCATAAGTTGTGCTCAACACAATCTCAAAATAATTACAGTAAGTAGTTATATAGGTGTTTTCTAAAAGGAAATGAATTAGCCTAAAATAATTATCGGGAAAGTACAAAACCACTGTCACCTGTACGATCCATACTGTGGTTTTGATTAATTTCATCTAACTGATCAGGCATTTTTATATAATACAGAATTTCACTGAGCAAGATTGGTTACCTAAACAATCATCCTAATAATTGAAAAAAAATGCTTAATGATAAAAATTAAAAAAGCAGATGTGACGAAAAGGCTAAAAATGTGAAATTACAAAGATGAGTGTGTCAGGCCACAAGACTCAAAATATGATTAAATCTAGAATTCTAATATATTATTATTAGCAAAACATTTCCAAATTAATAATTAGAGTTGAAGGAAAATTTAGATGATCTTTTGGAATAGCTAGCTATAAGTAAGGATCCAGAGTATAAGTTTAGCCAGTTCACATATAATGTTACCTCAGCCACTGATCAAATTGTTCTGTCTTTCAAAAAGCAGAAGTAAAATATGAAATATAGATTTACCAGTTTTAGGCACAGCTTCTCATTTTAGTCAATTCTTGCTCATTGATTAGTAAATCCAATCAATGGCAATGACAATTTGAGAAGTAAATCCCTCCATCAAATCTTAAATCTTGCACACTGCATCTCTGAAGTTCACCCTTTCCTTTCATCACCACGAATTTCAATGCCATGTGAGGTAAGTGCATCATCTATTTTAATCCTGTTGAAATGAATGGATGAACTTAAATAACAATGCAAGCCTTTTTCCAAATAGTGCTGTAATTCACTTTGAAGTGATAGTACTTTTAGGATTAAGATGTATACTTTCTGGTTCTTTGAGTAGTTGTCCTCTCTTTGTGTACTATATTAAGAAGAATTTAAAGCAAAACTAAGTCATATCTGCCTTCTAATACAAGTCTTAAAGTCTTAAACAAATTTCTGCAAGAGCAGCCAACCCAGATCAAAAACTATTTTGAAGAAACTAAAACTATCATTTAGCAACTACAGACTATGCTTTTCTATCTAATCACTTGTGTTAGAGTGACTTCTGATAAAAACAGTCTTGAAAATATTTTCATCTATTATGACATTGCCAGCATTAAAAAGAAAGAAGTTTGAAATACTGTTACAGAAGTAAATATTTAATTCTTAACTTGATGTTTACTGCATGAAAAAATGAATTCATCCAACATGTAAAACAATTTTCTGAGATATTCAGAATATTTATTGCCAACAAGATATTTATAAGAGGAAATATGTTAGTTTTTATTTAGAAGATATGGGATATGGTAAATAACAATGTAATACAGCTTTCTGAAACTAGTTCTAGTGACACATAAAACTATATTTAACTTATTTTAGATAAAATTTAATTGCTAATGGCTTCTATTATAGAATTGTTCAAAATAAAATGTCAAAAGAAAGAAATCTTCTAATATGTTACCACCTAAAGATAAGCATCCTTAATATTTCAGAATATTTCTTCCCATATTTTCCTTCTATATTAATTTTTCCTGACTCAAAAATAGTGTCAGTTATGAAAACTTTTATCAGTTCACTGACACAAAATAATAAAAGAAATAATAATAATAAATTGATGTTTTTAAAACCACATATTGCAATCATCTAATCACTGTAAATAAACTGGCATATATCCTTTGACCTCATTTTTGAATGTTTAATTTATGTGTTTTTCTCCAAACATATTTTAACAGTAATACTTTTGCTTTCCCCTAAATACAAAATTACTAAGTGCCTGATGCAAAAAAAAAAAAAAAATTTTGCTCAGGGAGAGGAAAAAAGGATGTAATAAAATCATTCACAATCTTAGCCAAAAGAATGTACTGATAATTTTATACATATACTGATACAATCAATATACTTTGAATCCTATGTACAGTACTTCTGTTACCCACAAATAGATTTGCAAATAGATGCCAATCTTTTTATTATGCTTCAGAATATCTCAAAACAGAATTGAAGGGTCAACTTGGGGAAAAAAAACAGAAACATTCTCTATTATCAGCACAAGCCATGATAAACAGTAAATCTCAATTTCAGATATCAAGGCCCTCCCAATGTCTTCGTACCTTTCTAACAGATATCTTCTACCCTTCACAAATACCCACCCTTAGCAATTCAGCTCCCTTACTGACTTTCATTTCCTCCTTGCTGGTTTGGCCCACGCTATTCCCTATTCTTGCAACATCGCCTTCTTTGTTGCCATGGATGTTGTGGTTTCACGTTACTATGTGTATGTTTAACCAATCCAGCGTCTAGTCTTCCTACAGGCTTGAGTCAAAGCTTCCCCAAGAGGAATGTCCTTTTCCCCAGCTGTGAGACTATATTCCCTGACAGATGTTTAAGGCAGGGTCTCAGACATAGGGAAACCAGAAAGGGACTTAAGTTATTAGAATAGGCCAAGCCATGGTAAGCAACAGGGGCATGCACGTTCAGTGGCTCAGTCATCTCTGACTCTTTGTGAGGCTATGGACTGTAGCCCTCCAGGCTTCTCTGTCCATGGGATTTCCCAGGCAAAAATACTGGAGTGGGTTGCCATTTCCTTCTCCAGGGGAGTTTCTCGACGCTGGAATAACACCCACATCTCCTACATTGGCAGGCAGAATCTTTACTGCTCAGCTACCTGGGAAGCCCAAGAAACAGGAAAAGGTACACAATTCCTGGAACCAAGACCAGAAAAGGATCATACATCACTGGCTTTTGCAGACAGAATGAACTACTGCTTTTAGTCTCTTGACTGGGAACAGGACTAATTTCTAACCAGGCCTAATGTTTTTCTTAGAGATGGCTAAATATCCCCAGCAGTAAAAACGAAATAAGCTGGAAGAGGAAACCAGGCAAGGCAATACTCTGAACAACTTAAGTCAGTGGAATGATGTGACGTGGATCCAGATTTTGTTGAGGCTTGAGGTCTGTATGATTTGTGTGGCTCACTAAGAAAAAGAATATGGAATTATCAACACGGAGCCAGTTATGGAAGTGATCATTGCTTTGGAATGAGAAAGTCAATGCCAATGAAACACTGAAGCCATGGAGATTCGTGTCTGTCTATATTTTTAGATCTCTTTAGAAAATTTTACAAATATAATTATATAAACATGCTTCCTGACAGCAGTCCACCTCTGATCTCTACCTAGAACATTCTACATCTCCTAAAACTCACGGAGGCCTGTTCAGGTAGAGGGTACCAAAGCTGAAGCACTGTTAGCTTCCTGGTGAATTCACTTCTGGTTTTAATTGTAAAACTTCAGGCAATAGGAGCCAGATGGTGAGATCACTTTAGCAGACAAGGAGTCCTTCCTAATTTCCTTGAAAGTGCACCAAGTAGAATTCTCACTGAGTGCTATAAAGGTATTAAAAAAAATTGCAATACTCTGAAAGTACTATGATTTCTCAGAGGAAAGAGACTCAATGGAGGCTGTGGGACAGGGGTGAGGGGTGGGAAAGGTTTTCCAGAGCTGAGCCCTTAACAGTATCTTGGATTTCAACCCAGAGACAGAAAGCATTCAAGACAGGAATAAAAACAAGGATGAGAGAGCAGGGCAGCCCAAGGAAAAGCAAGAGTTTGAAGTGGAGTTTGACGCACGATATGTGGGGATTTTGGAGTAAGAAGAATGAGTGTAACCACAGACTGTCTCGGGATTTCAGAGGGTTTTGAGTTCTATGTTAAGAAGTGTGCACTGAATTCAGATGGCAATTAGAGCACAGAATAAAAATGGGGTTTGTTTTATTTCATTTTGTGTGGGGTTTGGTTTTTTTTTGGTAGGGGAAACCTGTAATGATATCCTTAGGTTATCATGTACGACATCAGCAGATCAACCAGAAAGTTGCCAGAGGTTTATTATTATAACACCTTAGATCCCAGTAGAGAAAATTTCATATATGTAGGAGTAGAGATTGAGAACCAAAGAAAAGGAAAATCGATAGGTTTCTTCCCATGGGGAAAAAACCGTGTAAGCTTGCAATACTAGTAATGACTCTATGGTGTTAATCGAAGAGGTCTACTCCCAGTACTGAACTGAACTGAACTGAACTCCCAGTACAGGGAGGCACATCCCAGAGAGAGACTTTCTGAATCTGACTTTTGGCTCCATCATTTACAGTGTGATTTTAGGTACGTTGCTCAGTCCCATGGCTCAGTTTTACCATTAACAGCATGGAGCTGGTAACATCTACCTCCCATTGCTGTGCTGAAAATCCACAGGTTGTCAGTTACCCTTGGTTTAGTTAATGTGGCTACACCGTTCACTGTGGTTCTCATTACTCCTATTTCTGGTTCTCCTGTTTCAGAATACTGAAACCATCTCCTGTCCTCAGCTCAAAACTGGACTGCCTAGGGGGAATCCTCTCCTCAATCCAAATCTCTAAACCACAGTCAGTGCACTTTCAGAAGTTCCAATTTGATCATATCATATCTGCCATAAGCTCAGGACAAAGGACAAATTTCTCACATAGCCTGGTCTCTGTCTTTCTAAGCCATGTTCTGTTACTCCTCACCAAATATTTTAAGATCCAGTCCTTCTAAACTCCAGGCCAGTAGAAGTGGTTGCCGTTGTGGTTCCTTCGTAATTCTTCTACCTGGCTGATGTTTCCCCATCTTTTAACTCTTAGTTAGTGTCCCTCTCACTGGGATGCCTTACCCAACGTTTGTGCTGGATTTAGCTGCCCTTCCTGGGAGTTTCCAGAGTGCTCCCTTCTTAATCACAGCCTGTAGCACACAGTATTAATATTTCCTGCTTATAGATCTAGATTTTCTACAATAAATTCCTTGGAAGCGCAGACTAGGTTGCTCACTTTGAGCAACCAGTTCAGTTCAGTTCAGTTCAGTCGCTCAGTCATTTCCGACTCTTTGCGACCCCATGAACCACAGCATGCCAGGCCTCCCTGTCCATCACCAACTCCCGGAGTTCACTCAAACTCATGTCCATGGAGTCGGTGATGCCATCCAGCCATATCATCCTCTGTCGTCCCCTTCTCCTCCTGCCATCAATCCCTCCCAGCATCAGGGTCTTTTAAAATGAGTCGACTCTTCCCATGAGGTGGCCAAAGTACTGGACTTTCAGCTTTAGCATCATTCCTTCCAAAGAAATCCCAGGGCTGATCTCCTTCAGAATGGACTGGTTGAGCAACCAGACTAGCAGTTAAAACCAAAAAAGCCTCACTGAAGAAACAGAGTTAAGAGTGGTGGTTCCCTTTGGGGAGGGGTTGACTACTGACTGCATAGGAGGAAACCTTCTGGCATGATAGAAATCTCTGTCTTGATCTGAATGATGGTTACACAAGTATAGACATGTGTATACATGTATTCAGTTGAATTCTTAAAATTTCTGTATTTCTTTTCCTTCACTGAAAATGTTTTATTCCTTACTTTTTAAAAACGAAAAAACAAACACATAAAAACACTAAGAAAGGCAAAACTGATCTCTACTCTTAGAAGTCAGGATACTGGCACCCTTGTGGTGAGCTTGTAACTGGAAGGGAACAAGAGTAGGCATTTGGAAGGTCAAAAATTTTCTTTTACTTAATGCAAGTCCCTGTTCCCTTGGTATTTTCTGATAATGAAAATCTATCAAGCTGTACACTTACATGTACATAAACATATGCATATTTATGTAGGCATGTTATACTTGACAGGTTAAAAGAGTAACAATGCTGCTGGTGCTGCTGCTGCATCGCGGCAGTTGTGTCTGACTCTGTGCGACCCCATAGACGGCAGCCCACCAGGCTCCCCCGTCCCTGGGATTCTCCAGGCAAGAACACTGGAGTGGGTTGCCATTTCCTTCTCCAATGCATGAAAGTGAAAAGTCAAAGTGAAGTCGCTCAGTCATGTCCGACTCTTAGCGACCCCATGGACGGTAGCCTTCCAGGCCCCTCCATCCAATGAGTGAGTAACAAATGCATCTGTACCTATATGCTTGAGTGTTGTGATGTATGACATAAGACGTCTTTATTTGTTATTTTTTTTAAAAAGTCAATTTCTTCAAACCTTAGTCTCACCTAAGAACCAGCTGGACTAGAACTGTAAAACTCATTCTCTCTTTCTGTCCATACGTGTCGACGAATGTTTAAGAGGACAGACGTGCCTTGTGTTTACATGGTGGCAGTGCATTGTAATAGCAGTTTTTGCACAGTAGTGGATTGCAAACCTCTGAGAAACACAGCTCTTTCCAGAAGTTATTTTTGACACACAAGCTTTAAGAACAATAGCTCAAATTACTTTTGGTGTAAAGCCTTTCTTCAATTACTTTCTTTTATAGATCTTCTCAGAGTCACAAAAATCTTTACACATTCCTCTTGCCTCAGATGAACTATTGTTTAAAACAAGACTTAAACAGAAATGTAATTTAGATGCTTCTACTAAAGATGTTCTTAAAACAGTCTCAGGGCTTAAAAAAAAACAGAAATAGTTTCACAGACCTTGCCCAATTCCCCTGTGAGCATTTATGCATAATTTGGACTCTGTTCGCTATACCTACGCCAATAGCAGGAATTCTTAGCACAGGGGTACATTTAGCAGCCACATTGTGAATAGTATGAATAAAGGAATAAACATGACCTCAAATCAAAATATCAACACAATGCCCATAGCACCCAAAACCAGGAAGGAGCCTACAGCTAGAGGGTCCATGAACGGTGCTCAGAAAAATTTCAGTTAACGAATTGCAGTCAACTGTGTTGAAGAGAAACCCATGGGTAAGCATGGACCAGAATACAGGGCAGAAGCATGAAGCTAGGACTCAATCCCTCTACCTTACTCCACATTGTTTCAATGAACAGCCTAAACTGTAGTGTTTTTAAACAGAATAACATTTATCACAAATCTTTTTATATTATTGTAGACTTCAAAGTGCCAGGAATGTATTTTATTTAACTAAAAAACACAAAACTTTACTATTATGTTTTTGTAAATTCTCTTTTCCATGTATGACTGACCTTCCAAATACGTATGTCAACAACCCAGAAAGTACTGTGTTTGGACAGGAATTTGGGGGCAGCTTTTCTTTTCTGCAAAAAGGCAAGATCTAGAAATGCATCAGTCATTCATGCCGGTCTGTGGCAGTTCAAATTGCCAAAGGTGTTTGGTAAACTTTAATCACTGTCACAACTCTAAAGGTTACTGCGCAGCTCTGACACAGATTAATTACAACAGTAACTGCACAAACGTGAGGGACTGCACGTGTGTGTGACCTTGACTATTACCTTTTCTGGTGCATCAGCATCAAGCTGAGCTACGTACAACAGTAACAATAGCAATAACAATAACAGCACCAACAAAAGATGACAAACAAGAAGAACATATATCATAACTGAGTGACAGACTTAGGAAAACCAGGAGTGTTTTGTAGTTTCCTGGTAAGGTTCCCAGCTTTACTGAGCTGCCTCCTTTCACAATATGCTTATCTGTATGCTAGTCATCATGTCCACATCCCGGGAAAAATTATTAGAGGGAATAAGTATGGAAATCTTATAATCTTTGAGGATATTTCCTGAAATTTACACATAACAGCTTTCATTAGTCAAAATGTATTTACAAGGTCATAACCAATGAAAGGAAAAATCAGTTCTGAGCTGGCCAGCAAGGTGGAAGTCAAAGTCACTCAGTCATGTCCAACTCTTTGTGGCCCCATGGACTATACATCCCTTGGAATTCTCCAGGCCAGAATACTAGAGTGGGTAGCCTTTCCCTTCTCCATGGGATCTTCCCAACCCAGGGATCGAACCCAGGTCTCCCACATTGCAGGCGGATTCTTTACCAGCTGAACCACCAGGGAAGCCCAACACCACTGGAGTGGGTAGCCTATCCCTCCTCTAGCAGATCTTCCCCACCCAGGAATCAAATCGGGGTCTCCTGCATTGCAGGCAAGTTCTTTACCAGCTGAGCTAAGGTAGTCAGCTAAAATTTGGGGTTCTTATTAATAGGCAAAGGAGGAGAACTGATATTGAGAGTATATACAATTTTTTCTCTTGCTTTAAAAACTATAAAACAGACCCTTAGCCTCCTAGGAAGAAATTAAAAAAAAAAAACCTACTAGATGATTCAATCAAATAATTAAAATGAAAATATCCAAACTGTTATTTACCTTAACATAAAAAAAGTGAAAGTGTTAGTTGCCAAGTCCTGTCTGACTCTTTGCGACCTCATGGCTGAAGCCCACCAGCCTCCTCTGTCCATGGGATTCTCCAGGCAAGAACACTGACCCAGGGATCGAACCTACGTTTCCCAGCTTGCAGGCAGATTCTTTACCACCTGAGCCACAAGGAAACCCATAATAGAAACAAAAATTAGTTAAATTTTATTTTGAACTGAATAATCCACTGACTTTCATAAATGTAAGTAAAGAAATCTTTCTCTATATCAGACACATACAAAACTTTTCAAAACTGTGTAATTATAATCCTCTTGGTGGGGGAAGTACAAGAGGGGGCTGATTAATTTCTTTTAAAAGAGAAAAGTTAACTTGGAAATAATTTCATCCCACTCCTAAATCAGAATTAATGCTCTGAGTTGGAAGTTATGCTGTCATATTTGAGAGCCACTGATTTGAGCATACTATTTCTGGAAATGATTTCTTTTAGTAATTACTAACAGTTTATGAAAAGATCTGCAATTTTATTTTTCCAAGTGTTCGAGTAATCTTAACTCATCAAAATGCTAAAATCCTTTATATCAAAGCTGCCATGTAAAAAGCCTGCCTGTTCCCTGACAGCTGGAACCTCTTAGTGTGGGTCTGCAGCCTCAGCTCCACCCCAAGCCCTGGGACCCATCAGGCCTCTGAGCAGGAACCCAGAGCTCACTGTCCAGCCTGCAGCTCCACTCTGACCTGGCAACCAGGTTTCAGTAGCAGAAACCTCTGCCTTTTGCCCAATGCCAGGCTTCTTTCTTATCCAGCTCTAGGAATCCTTCCACAGTATACCAGACAGTGCCTGTCAAGACTGTAAATTAACCCTCCATTAATGGGAACCCACTTCCTCGTCATGTAGCCCTGTATGCTGTTTATTTGAACACCCATTCATGGCTTTAGTAAATCAAGACTGAAAGCTGACTACAAATCAAGCATGCTGCCAGACACTGATTAAACAACAACAAAGTCTAATAGGAGAGACCGTTGTATGAGCTTTCTGGCAAAGAGTTAGATTTGGTCTCCTAGGGATTGTCACCCACTCTTCTTAAGTCGGAAGTGTAAAGTCACATGGCAGAGATTTCCATTCAGACTTTCACAAAGCCACCCTCCAATCTGGAATATTTCAAATAGTATTATTGGGTTGGTCAAAAAGTTACTTTGGTTTTTACGTAAAAACAAAAGACAAATTTTTTTCATTTTTACAAGAGCTTGATTGAACAACTTATTCACCATTTTGTTCCACTACCTTCTGCCATTTTTCAGACAACTTCATAATTCGATCTCAAAACTTTTCATCTTTTGGAGCAAAGAACTGACCCATGTGCCTTTTACAGTCTTCCAGGAAATGGGAATTTTGTAAAGACCAAAATAAATGGACAATGGAAGGTGCAAAGTCTAGTGAATCTGGCAGATGAATCAGAACTCCCCAGCCAAGTTTAACAGTTTTTGCCTGGTCAACAAAGAAGCATGTGGTTTTGCATTATGATTGAAGATCATGCCTTTTCTCTTGATTAATTCTGGATGCTTTTTCTCATGTGCGCATTCATCTGGCCTGATCAGGAGCAACGACTTGTTGGAATTAATCACTTGGTTTTCTGGAAGGAGTTCATACTAGGAACTCCCTTCCAATATCCAGCATATATACAACATCACCTTCTTTGGATGAAGACTGGCCTTTGATGTGATTGGTGATGGTTCATTTTGCTTACCCCATGACCCCTTCCATTCCACATTATTGCATATCCACTTTCACCATTCATCACAAATTGTTTTAAAAACAGAATGTTTTCATTACATTTCAGTAGAGAATCCCATGTGGAAATACAGCCAAGAGAGGTTTTTTTTTTTTTTTTTTCTTTTTCCCGCTTATGTGGAACCCAAACATCAAAGCAAGTAATATAACCAAGCATGGTGCAAATGATTTTTTTAATACTTGATTTGGATAGTTTGAGTATGTTGGTGATCTGCCACATAATATAACTTTGATTTTCTCAATTAATGTCTTGATTTGATCACTATAAGCTTCAACTAGTCTACTTGACCAAGAAGTATCATCCAGCAAGAAGTCTCCACCAGCATGAAATTTTGCAAACCCCTTTTGACACATTTGATCAGTCACAGCACTTTCTCATACAGTGCGCAAATCCTTTTTTTTTTTTTTTTTTGCATTTCAGTCACCTTTTTACATTTCTTCAAATAATAAAGCATAATATGCTGAAAATGTTGCTGTTTTTCTTCCTTCTTCAATATTAAAATGACTACACAAAAGTTCACTGATTTTGATAAGTTTTCTTTAGTGTACATTGGTATGACAACTGTCACAACACAATCTACAACATTACAAGAATACAAGATTCTTTCAAATGAAGTTCAAGACTATGCTACCAGAGCCATCTTACAGAAAAGACCAGATGAACCTTTTGGTCAACTCAAAACACTCACTTTAACATCCATTCCCAAACCTTCAATGAACTCCCTGAGTCCCACAAATAACCTTTATTCAAAAGCACACACACATTTTTTTTTCTCCTCTGAGCTCTTAAAACCCTGTTACTATAACTCTTTAATGAAATGGTGTTTTAATTTCTTCACCCTCTTTTGGGATAGTCCCAATTTGAAAATATGCTTATCAAAATTCAGCTGAGAAATTAATACAGTACTAGAAAAAACCCTAGTAAGTCTTATCTTTATTAACAAAACTTGATTATTTCATCAAGAATAGCATGTCATGATTCTTATCCAAAAAAAAAAAACAAAAAAAACGGTGCAAACAAATTTAAGGAACTTTTCGGATCACTTCTGAGCTGTTGGTGAATCACTTCTGAGCTGTAGGTGAGTTTAAGTTCTGAAAGCACTGGTCCTCTCCTCCTCGGAGCCTTCTTTTAGCTGGTTCCCTTAGGGGCACAGACCAGCCTCATAGTCACCCTGGTGTCGGAATTGTGCTCACATGCTGTTTCTCACTTACTCACTATATAGCCTTCAGAAAATTACAAGATTCTGAACCTGTCATTGTAAAATGATGAAAAAAAGGTTACTTTCTCCTTAAGATCTGTGAAAGTGATATTAGCCCACATATATAAAGAACATTGACTGTAATAGATTAAGGACTTCACATACGTGAAACACTGGAATTAACTACTTTGTCTAGTTATGAGGGATTCACATACAGCTTAGAAATCGTTCATCAAAAATAGACTATACGTGGTCTTACAGTTATCCAGTATAGCCGTGTCATTCTATTCAAGAGTCCTCCGTTAGCCACTCAATATGTGGTGCGTGTCGTGCTAGGTTCTGCCGAACTAAAAATGAATTAAGTTGTGTTAGCTCCAAGACGCCCTATGCTTAGTGGAAAAGCTTACAGGTACATAAGCAGATGCTCCACTTTCATACAGATGGGGTTTCACAGGGCAAACCTCCTGCCATCTCATTCTACCACACTCCATCCTAGAACACAATGTTCTCCAAAGCAGGCAGTGAGCACTCAACACGTGTTGACTGATGCTAATGCAGACCTGTTCACAGAATGCTTTGGTTTGAAGCACTGTATTAATTAATTTCTTTTCAACTTGGAGTAGATTTTACACATGCTGGGGTTTCCTAGTTCTTCGGGTTTAAGGGATGGTGAAAGACACCACTGCCATCTTCCAGAAGAAATATCTAAGAAGTTGATGATGTGAGGCTTAATATGTATTTATGTAATATTATACAAACTTTTAAAAGTACTTGAGGTAGAAAAAATGTTTTGAAAGACATGTACAAAAATTTAAAAAATGAATATCTCTGGGTGGTAGGACCATGAGAGATTTGTTGATATCCTTACACTTTTAAATGTTTCAAATACTTCTTAATGAGTGTGCATGTAAAAGAGATAAACACACAGAGGAACTCTAATAGGAGAAAGGAAACAGATGGTGGGTTGAGTCATTCAGTCGTGTCTGACTCATTGTGACCCCACAGACTGTACAGCCCAGGGAATTCTCCAGGCCAGAATACTGGAGTGGGTAGGCTTTCCCTTCTCCAGGGGATCTTCCCAACCAAGGGATTGAACTCAGGTCTCCCGCACTGCAGGTAGTTTCTTTTCCAACTGAGCTATCAGGGAAGCCAGGGGACCCAGGATTATGAAATTATGGGGACCTAGGATGAAAAGAAATTATGTAATTACGAAAAGCAGTAAGGGTTCTAGGTATTTGAGAGATGCATACTGAAGAATAAGATCAACCACAGAAGGGATTAGAATGATACAGATATTAAAGATACAGATATAGATATTATAGTATCTAGCTACATTTATATTTGGGGCAACTCACAGCTCCAGTTTTGTTACTGAGAAAGTGCATTGTCCAGTGGAGTGAATAAAGTATAATGATTTTAGCCTATCTGTCCATAATTTTAAATAAAAATATGGAAATTAAGCTTATTGCAACATTTTACAAAATAATGTATGGATTATCCTTAAACATACCAGTCTTGTTAAGGTTTCACAATAGAAAAAAAAATCAATGAACCATATACATACACAACCTTGATTTACTAATGAAGTAATGGATTTTGTAAATTTAAGACCTTTGTTTTTAAATATAAGAATCAGGATAAATACAGAATTAATGAACCAAATTAATTTTTAATTGTTATTACCTTAAACACTTCTCCCCCCCAAAAATCAATAGATAATAGATATATAAATTGGCAGAACTCTATCATTTTATTCTTTGATTTCCCCTAATGGATACAAAGTTTATTCCTCTGAATACCCAAAATATCAAATTGCTATCTTAATCATATAACTTGCACATTCTCTCCTTTAATATAGATATTTATTTAGGTATTTTATTATACTTCTCAGGCTGTTAGTTTGTGAGTTCATTATTTGTGTCTTACTCACTTTATATCCCTTGAGAGCAGAACTAAATTATTTTTAAGACTGGCATTATAAAAGTGTAATAAATTGAAGCGTGCCCCTAAAGTTCTGAGAATATTTTGTGGACTCAATCAACATTTATTACTTCAATAAAAAAATATTTTTTGCATTTTGTGGAATTAGATTGTGTAAATGACCCAAATGCATTTCAAAGCTACTTCTCATATGATCGGCTGTCAATCTTTTATCTATTATAAATCTTTCTGAATGATTACTATGCCTTTTTACTCTGCAACTATTACTCTCATCAGCCTTCTGCACATTCAGGATGGGAATGTGGAGAAACCTCATGGGGACGGTCTCCTGTTTCTGAACATTCACCACACTGATAAGTTCTATAGTGAAGACTCTTTCTTAGATTTTGTTGAGTTGCAGTTTTCTTTTTAATAATGACACAGCCAATCCATCAAAATAACGTTACACCAAATCAGATTTCATATATATTTTTCTGCTTAAAGTAGAAAACTCTCAAGTTGCTTAGTGAAGTGCTAAATGCTTTATATTGACAGACTACCGCTGTTCAGCAATCTATATTTGCAGCCTGCCAAAACGAAAGCCATAGTTGGATCTTCTTTGTTGTTCACAGTATTTTAAATTACAAATGATGTTGATTTTAATCATCTTTGCTCAATTCACTCACAAAGCTGGATGCTGCACAAGTCAGCTCTCAGATTCAGTATAAAATACATTTTATTGAGCTTAGCACTTGCATAGCATTTTATACCTTCAAAATACTTTGTAAACATTAACTAGTCAATCCTCACCAAGAAAGAAAGAAAAAAAAAAAGATGTACTATGTAAAACTTGATGTACTTGTGAGGTCTGTGTAAAATAGATCTTAGGAAAAGAGTTTTCCTATAGATTAAATTTGAAGGCAAGATGTTTATCTAGTTGTTTTATTTTCAGCCAAAATAATATATTTCAGGATGTAATTGTCAGTTCTCCATTTTCCATTGTAACAGAGAATATAACTCCAATTTCAGTAATCATGGGAATTAAAGTTTTAATATTATTAGTGACCAATAGAATTTATTGTACACAAGCAAGTCTTAAAATAGTGACTAGTGCTTTTCATACTATACAAAGCAAACGTTTTGTGATAAGTCGATAAGATTCAACCAGTCTCACAGAAGTGACATATACGTTACTGATTTTCCTTCATGTCCTATATGTAGTAGCTACTTCACTTGGTAAAGATGCAGGTAAGATGAGCTCGCCCCAAATAAATGAGTCCCTGAGTTCACATTAAACATATGAAAATATATAGTAAAGCAGGAGTCAACCTAACATTTCATTTTAAAAGTATATTGTAAATTTGGGGGGCTTCCCTCGTGGCTTAGAGGTAAAGCCTCTGCTGGCAATGCGGGAAATCGGGTTCAATCCCTGAGTTGGGAAGATCCCCTGGAGAAGGAAGTAGCAACCCACTCCAGTGTTCTTGCCTGGAGAATCCCAGGGATGGCGGAGCCTGGTGGGCTGCCGTCTACGGGGTTGCACAGAGTCGGACATGACTGAAGCGACTTAGCAGCAGCAGCATAGTTCAGAAACTGAAAGTTGTACATGAAATTATGTTTAAAACGGCCCGAATTGTATGTATTTTCAACAATTAAAAAATCAGATGCAACATACTATGCTGCTGCTGCTAAGTCACGTCAGTCGTGTCCGACTCTGTGTGACCCTGTAGACGGCAGCCCACCAGGCTCCCCCGTCCCTGGGATTCTCCAGGCAAGAACACTGGAGTGGCTTGCCATTTCCTTCTCCAATGCATGAAAGTGAAAAGTGAAAGTGAAGTTGCTCAGTTGTGTCTGACTCTTAACAACCCCATGGACTGCAGCCCACCAGGCTCCTCCATCCATGGGATTTTCCAGGCAAGAGTACTGGAGTGGGGTGCCATTGCCTTCTCCGGCAACATACTATAGTCACAATTAAAAGCTAAATGTCTAAAACCTTAGATTTCAATGAGGAAATACTGCAGATTTAGCGATTTCTTGAGAATCACATTTCTAAATTCTTTGACAGTTCTTCATCCAGGATGGACAAGTTAGGTACTGAAACTTAAAATAAGCTAGATAAAATTTCAATTTAAAATCTGTGGGTAAACCAAACGATCTCACAATCTTCAATCTCCTTTCTTCTATGTGAGAATCATAAGATTTATTTCTGATAAACCTATGGAAACATTATACATATCCATCACAGTTGATTAACATATTTAGGGCAATCTTCAAAAATGCAAAGCAAACCTCTTAACCACATGATAATGTAAAGAAATTTTACATTGGATTTTATATCTAATTGAAACTTCCAGTAGTATTAGCAACATCTGAATCTTGCTCAAACACCACTGCAAAAACTTTGATTTCAAAGCTGGGATTTTTGATCAAGCAAAGATTCAAGAGACTGCCACTCCAACCATAAAAAAGTAGGTCTAAAAATTTTAATATTTAAGTTCAAGAGAATATTAGCATTCCAGAAACGAATGTGTTTTAATGGATTCATTACATGATCTCTAAAGGCAAATATTTTCAAATCATTTTAAAGAAATTTCATGTATACATTTTAATTCCTAAATCACTAGTTTAATCTTTCCTTCCAAATGTCAACCCATATCATATGACAAGTCTTTACCCTCTACTCCAGGAAGACATTAAACAGGTATGGTAACAAACTTAGAAATAAAAAGAGAATAAATGACCACTTTGGATGTGGTTCCTGTAGCCCCAAGAAGTACTCTTTGCCTAAAAAGTAAATAAATAAGATACCCTTCCCCTTTTCTCAAGTGTTGAAATTCTACAAATAATAAGCATTCTTAGAAAAAGCAACGCTTTAAGCTATGAAATTCTAAAGCTTCCAAATAGCATCATTTACTTGACAAATTCTGGCTGATATCAGCCTAGTGATTTTCTAAACAACATATAAAAATTGACCACTATTGAAGGCTGTGTATTCAAAGCCTGACCAGGTCTCATACAACTGGCTATGGTTACTACATGGTTTCTATTTTATATTTTCCACATACACCTTGATGGAAGATTGTCTTTGACATAATAAAATGTGAAACAGCAGGAAAATATAAGCCAAAGGAGTAATCGATTTTAACAACTCACTCTCAGGAAAATTTTCTTCACATTAAACCTAAATCTCTACATCAACGGCTAAGTACATTTAAGGCCATCCTCCGTTGTTCTAGAGTCTGACTGATTTCTTTTTTGTTAAGGTGAAGACCTTATATTTTCAAAGTGCTTCTCAACCACATTTACTAGTTTTTCTTCACAAATATGCCTGAAGTTTAATACTTTTTTTTTTCTTTAAACAGATCCTGATATTGCAGCACAGAGATATTAAGAGGCATGTTCAAGGATACACAGCAAATTAAAAACCCAGCAGGGGATGGGGTCAGAACACCTCAGTTTCCAAGCCGCTGCTTCCCCAAGTGATCTGTTGGGACTCTCATGGCATGATGAATTAAGCAAGAGAAAGAAACTTAAACAAGAAAATAAAAAATATTAAAATTGCAAGTTCTTTTTTCACATATGGATTCTAAAGACCCCATGATATGATGCTTGCCATCAAGCTTCTAAGTACCTTAATAGACTCATTAATCTACCCCCTTTCTGCCTTTATGTGTTCTCACTCATTTACACCAGGATATGAAACATTAGGAAGGAGGTCCTAGATCTCATGGTTGAAATGAGCATGTCATGTCACCTAATCTCTGAGGATCATAAATGTGGAATTTTTCAGAGGAATGTTTGAGCACCTCTGCTCAACTTCTCTTTCCTAACTCCATCCTTCACATCAATCCTGCAGACAGAGATGAAGAAAAGAGAAAAAAGATGGAAGACTTGAAATTTTGAGACTCAAAGATCAGAGCAATGAATTTGGAGATCAAGAGCTCTTGAACTTGTACCTAAATCATGAGTGGATGTTCTGGGATAGAAAGTATAAAGAGACAGAAAAACAGAAAACAGAGCTCTTAGTAACCCCTACATAAAGGAGGGGTTTTTTTTTTGTTTGTTTGTTTGTTTGTTTGCTTTTTTATTATGGATAAGATTCAAACTGAAAACTTCCCTAATATGGGGAAAAAAAAAACAGTCACCCAAGTTCAAGAGGCACATAGAATTCAATACAGGATAAACCCAAGGAGGAACAGGCCAAAACACAAATTTATGAGACTGACAAAATTTAAATACAAAGAAAAAATATTAAAAGGTTATCAGGTGATTTTTCAGCAAAAATTTTTCTTAAGAGAGAGGTATGACATGCCTAAAGCTATGAAAGGGAAATATTAACAACCAAGAATATTCTAACCAGCAAGGTTCTCATTCAGATTTGATGGAGAAATCAAAAGCTTCCCAGATAACCAAAAGCTAAGAGAATTTACCACCACCAAACCAGTCTTAAAACAAATGCTAAAAGAACTTATCTAGACAGGGGAAAAAAGAGACCACAACTACAAACAAGAAAATCACAAATGGGAAAGCTCAGTGGTAAAGGCAAACACACAATAAGGGAGGAGAACAGCCACAAATAATACAGCATCAAACCAGGAACTGTGAGAGGAGGACAGGACAAATGCAGGGTATTTGAAATGCATTTAATTTTAACAGTTCAACAAATTAAAACAATCATGTATTTATACAGACAGCTATATCAATCAGATCAGATCAGATCAGTTGCTCAGTCATGTCCGACTCTTTGCGACCCCATGAATCACAGCACGCCAGGCCTCCCTGTTCATCACCAACTCCCGGAGCTCACTCAGACTCACGTCCATCGAGTTAGTGATGCCATCCAGCCATCTCATCCTCTGTCGTCCCCTTCTCCTCCTGCCCCCAATCCCTCCCAGCATCAGAGGCTTTTCCAATGAGTCAACTCTTCGCATAAGGTGGCCAAAGTACTGGAGTTTCAGCTTTAGCATCATTCCTTCCAAAGAAATCCCGGGGCTGATCTCCTTCAGAATGGACTGGTTGGATCTCCTTGCAGTTCAAGGGACTCTCAAGAGTCTTCTCCAACACCACAGTTCAAAAGCATCAATTCTTCGGTGCTCAGCCTTCTTCACAGTCCAACTCTCACATCCATACATGACCACAGGAAAAACCATAGCCTTGACTAGACGAATCTTTGTTGGCAAAGTAATGTCTCTGCTTTTGAATATGCTATCTAGGTTGGTCGTAACTTTCCTTCCAAGGAGTAAGCGTCTTTTAATTTCATGGCTGCAATCACCATCTGCAGTGATTTTGGAGCCCAGAAAAATAAAGTCTGACACTATTTCCACTGTTTCCCCATCTATTTCCCATCAAGTGGTGGGACCGGATGCCATGATCTTCGTTTTCTGAATGTTGAGCTTTAAGCCAACTTTTTCACTCTCCACTTTCACTTTCATTAAGAGGCTTTTGAGTTCCTCTTCACTTTCTGCCATAAGGGTGGTGTCATCTGCATATCTGAGGTTATTGATGTTTCTCCTGGCAATCTTGATTCCAGTTTGTGTTTCTTCCAGTCCAGCGTTTCTCATGATGTACTCTGCATAGAAGTTAAATAAGCAGGGTGACAATATACAGCCTTGACGAACTCCTTTTCCTATTTGGAACCAGTCTGTTGTTCCATGTCCAGTTCTAACTGTTGCTTCCTGGCCTGCATACAAATTTCTCAAGAGGCAGATCAGGTGGTCTGGTATTCCCATCTCTTTCAGAATTTTCCACAGTTTATTGTGATCCACACAGTCAAAGGCTTTGGCATAGTCAATAAAGCAGAAATAGATGTTTTTCTGGAACTCTCTTGCTTTTTCTATGATCCAGTGGATGTTGGCAATTAGATCTCTGGTTCCTCTGCCTTTTCTAAAACCAGCTTGAACATCAGGAAGTTCACGGTTCACATATTGCTGAAGCCTGGCTTGGAGAATATTGAGCATTACTCTACTAGCGTGTGAGATGAGTGCAATTGTGCGGTAGTTTGAGCATTCTTTGGCATTGCCTTTCTTTGGGATTGGAATGAAAACTGACCTTTTCCAGTCCTGTGGCCACTGCTGAGTTTTCCACATTTGCTGACATATTGAGTGCAGCACTTTCATAGCATCATCTTTCAGGATTTGGAATAGCTCAACTGGAATTCCATCACCTCCACTAGCTTTGTTCGTAGTGATGCTTTCTAAGGCCCACTTGACTTCACATTCCAGGATGTCTGGCTCTAGGTCAGTGATCACACCATTGTGATTATCTGGGTCGTGAAGATCTTTTTTGTACAGTTCTTCTGTGTATTCTTGCCATCTCTTCTTAATATCTTCTGCTTCCGTTAGGTCCATACCATTTCTGTCCTTTATCGAGCCCATCTTTGCATGAAATATTCCTTTGGTATCTCTGATTTTCTTGAAGAGATCCCTAGTCTTTCCCATTCTGTTGTTTTCCTCTATTTCTTTGCATTGATCACTGAAGAAGGCTTTCTTATCTCTTCTTGCTATTCTTTGGAACTCTGCATTCAGATGTTTATATCTTTCCTTTTCTCCTTTGCTTTTCGCTTCTCTTCTTTTCACAGCTATTTATAAGGCCTCCCCACATGGCCATTTTGCTTTTTTGCATTTCTTTTCTATGGGAATGGTCTTGATCCCTGTCTCCTGTACAATGTCACGAACCTCATTCCATAGTTCATCAGGCACTCTATCTATCAGATCTAGGCCCTTAAATCTATTTCTCACTTCCACTGTATAATCATCAGGGATTTGATTTAGGTCATACCTGAATGGTCTAGTGGTTTTCCCTACTTTCTTCAATTTAAGTCTGAATTTGTCAATAAGGAGTTCATGGTCTGAGCCACAGTCAGCTCCTGGTCTTGTTTTTGCTGACTATATAGAGCTTCTCCATCTTTGGCTGCAAAGAATATAATCAATCTGATTTCGGTGTTGACCATCTGGTGATGTCCATGTATAGAGTCTTCTCTTGTGTTGTTGGAAGAGGGTGTTTGTTATGACCAGTGCATTTTCTTGGCAAAACTCTATTAGTCTTTGCCCTGCTTCATTAGCGCATGGCAAATGTAAGCCAAAAATATATGATATTTTGGCTACTGTTGCTGTTCCTGCTGTTGTTTAGTAGCTAAGTTGTGTCTGACTCTTTGTGACCCCATGGACTGCAGTAGGCCAGGCTCTTCCACTTTCTCCCAGAGTTTGCTCAAATTCTTATCCATTGAGCCGGTGATGCTACCTAACCATTTCATCCTCTGTGGCCCCCTTATCCTTCTGACTTCAATCGTCCCTAGCATCATGGTGTTTTCCAAAAACTCTGCTCTTAGCATCAGGAGGCCAAAGTAATGGAGCTTCAGCATCATTCTTTCCAATGAATATTCAGGATTGATTTCCTTTAGGATTGACTGGTTTGATCTCCCTGAAGTCCAAGGGACTCAAGAGTCTTCTCCAACACCACAGTTCAAAAGCATCAATTCTAAAAAAAAAAAAAAAAAAAGGCATCAATTCTTCGGCGCTCAATCTTCTTTATGGTCCAACTCTTATATCCATACATGACTACTGGAAAAGCCACAGCTTTGACTACACAGACCTCTGTTGGCAAAGTGATATCTCTGCTTTTTAATAGGCTCTCTAGGTTTATCATAGCTTTCCTTCCTAGAAGCAAGCATCTTTTAATTCCATGGCTGCAATCACCATCTGCAGTGATTTTGGAGCACAAGAAAAAATCTGTCATTGCTTCTACTTTCCCCCATTCTATTTGTCATGAAGCAATGGAGCCAAACGCCATGATCTTGGTTTTTTGAATGCTGAGTTTTAAGCCAGCTTTTTCACTCTGCTCTTTCACTCTCAAGAGGCTCTTTAGTTTCTTTTAACTTTCTGACAGAGTGATATCATCAGCATATCAGAGCCTGTTGATATTTCTCCCAGAAATCTTGACTTCAGCTTGTGATTCATCCAGCCCAGCATTTCACATTATGTACTCTGAATATAAGTTAAATAAGCAGGGTGACGATTCACAGCCTTGTCATACTCATTTCTCAATTTTGAACCAGTCAACTGTTCAATGTCCAGTTCTAACTGTTGCTTCTTGACCTGCATACAGGTTTCTCAGGAGACAAGTAAGGTGGCCCGGTACTCCCATCAATTTAAGAATTTTCCAGTTTGTTGTGATTCTCACAGTCAAAGGCTTTAGCATAGTCAATGAAACTGAAATAAGAAGTTTTCTGAGAATTCCCTTGCTTTCTCCATGACCAATGAATGTTGACAATTTGATCTCTGGTTCCTCTGCCCTTTTGAAACCCAGCTTGTACCCTGGTATTTCTCAGTTCAAGTACCTCTGCAGCCTACCTTGAAGAATTTTGAGCATAACTTTGCTAGACTGTGAAATAAACACAGTTGTGTGCTAGTTTGAACATTCTTTGACATTGTCCTTCTTTGAGATTGGAATGAAAACTGACCTTTTCCAGTCTTGTGGCCACTGCTGAGTTTTCTAAATTTACCGACATATTGAGTACAACACTTTAACAGCAGGATCTTTTAGGATTTTAAATTGCTCAGCTGTAATTTTTTCATCACTAGTTTTGCATGTATAAATGCTTCCTAAGACCCACTTGACTTCACAATCCAGAATATCCGGCTCTAAGTGAGTGATCACCTCATCAAGGATTTATGTGTGTGTGTGTGTGTATCTATTATATCTCCTTCACAAATCACAGTCTTGTCGTGGTGAAGGGGCTTGCCTCAATAAAGCCATGATCCATGCTGGGCAGAACCACCCAAGATGGACAAGTCAAAGTGAAAAGTTCTGATAATACGTGGTCCACTGGAGAAGCAAATGGCAATCCACTCCAGTATTCTTGCCAGGAGAATCCCATAGACAGAGGAGCCTGGCGGGCTACAGTCCATAGAGTCACAGGGAGTCAGACACGACTGAAGCAACTGAGCACGTATGCACACTAGGAAAAATGCAGCTGCTGGGCCAAAGTGAAAACCTTGTTCAGTTGTGGGTGAGTCTCTTGGCAAAAGTAAAGTCTTCTGCTATAAAGTGCAATGTTGCACAGGAACCTGGAGTGTTAGGTCCATGAATCAAGGCCAATTGGACGTGGTCAAGCAGGAGATGGCAAGAGTAAACACTGAAATTTTAGGCATCAGTGGACAAAATGGATGGGAATGGGAAAATTTATTTCAGATGACATTATATCTATGACTGTGGGCAAGAATCCCTTAGAATAAATAGTGTAGCCCTTCTAGTCAACAAATGCAGAAACCAAAATGCAGTACTTGGGTGCAATCTCAAGAACGACAGACTGATCTCAGTTCATTTCCAAGGCAAACCATTCAACATCAGAGTAATCCAATCTATGCCCCAACCACCGATGTTGAAAAAGGTGATGTTGATCGGTTCTATGAAGCTCTACAACACCTTGTAGAGTTAACACTAAAAAAAAGATGTCCTTTTCATCATAGGGGATTGGAATGCAAAAGTAGGAAGTCAAGAGATTCCCAGAAAAACATGAAAGTGACTTTGAAGTAAAAAATGAAGCACAGTAAAAAGCAAACAGATTTCCAACAACCCAAGAGACAGTTCTACATGTGGACATCATCACAGGGTTAATATCAAAATCAGATTGACTATATTCTTTGCAGTCACAGATGGGGAAGATCCATAGTCAGTAAAAACAAGATCTGGAGCTGACTGTGGCTCAGATCATGAGCTCCTTATTGCAAAATTCAGGCTTAAATTGAAGAAAGTAGGGAAAATCACGAGGCCATTCAGGTATGACCTTAATCAAATCCCTTATGATTATACAGTGTAGGTGATGAATAGATTCAAGGGAATAGATGTGGTAGACAGAGTGCCTGAATAACTAGGGACAGAGTTTCATAACATTGTATAGGAAGCATTGACTAAAGCCATCCCAAAGAAAAAGAAACACAAGAAAGCAAAGTGGTTGCTAAGGAGGCTTTACAGGTAGCTGAAGAAAGAAGAAAAGCAAAAGGCAAGGGAGGAAGGGAAAGATATACCCACATGAATGCAGAGTTCCAGAGAACAGCAAGGAGAGATAAGAAAGCCTTCTTAAATGAATAATGCAAAGAAATAGAGGGAAACAATAGAATGGGAAAGACTAGATATGCACACAAAAAAGAAAAATGAATCCAAACACAACAATTAAGATTGTTATCAAATCATAAGATAGGAAAACAAAAGAGGAAGGGAAGAAAAAAGGCCCACAAAAATCCAAAACAATTAAGAATATAGCAGTAAAAACACACATATCAATAATTACTTTAAATATAAACAGATTAGACACTCCAACAGAATGACACAAACTGACGCAATGGGTACAAAAACTAGACCCATATATATGCTTTTTCTAAAAGAAAATTTAGGAAAACTGAAATCATATCAAACATCTTTTCTAACCGCAATGCTATGAGATTAGAAATAAATTACAGGAAAAAATACAAAAAACGTAAACACATGGAGGATAAATAATGTCACTAAATGTCCAATGGATACCTGAAGAAATCAAATAGGAAATAAAAAATACCTAGAGACAAACGACAATGGAAACATGACAATCTGAAACCTATAGGATGCTGCAAAAGCAGTTCTGAGAGGGAAGTTTATAGCAATACATTCTTGCTTTAAGAGGCAAGAAAAGTCTCAAATAAACAAACTACCCTTCCATCTAAGGCTTCCCAGGTGGCTCTATGGTAAATAATCTTCCTGACAATTCAGTAGACTCATGAGATGCAGGATTGAGCCCTGGGTCAGGAAAACCTCCCGAAGGAGGAAATGGCAACGCACTCCGGTAACCTTGCTGGGATAATCCAAAGGACAGAGGAGCCTTGTGGGCTACAGTACCTGAGATTGCAAGAGTCAGACACAACTAAGCAACTGAACAGCAAAGGACTGAATAGGCTTCTTTTAAGCAAAAAAAAAAAAAGGTGAAACAGCAAGTCTTTATGAAAAAATGATTTATGTTTATGATTTAAATTTTTTTTCATAGTGATAAGCATCCAAGCAAGTTTATGGTAATTTATTTTTAAAGCTAGTTTAATGGCAATATAACAGCCAGAATTAACTTCTGATGTCTAGCTCCTAAATTTGTTTCATTATTGTAATGATTTTCTAAGTAATTCTAATCAGGGATAGTCATTAATCAGAAAAGTCTAAAAACATTACAGCCGTTTACCAATGAGGACCAATAAAGGGTTAATATCCAAACCATACAAACAGCTCATAGAACTCAACACCAAAACCCAAACAAACCCAATGCAAAAAAAAAAAAAAAAAAATGGGCAGAAGACCTAAACAGACAGTTTTCCAAAGAAGAAACACACATGGCTAACAAGCACATAAACAGATGCTCAACATGACTAGTTATTGGAGAAGTGAGATATCACTTCATACCTGTTATAATGCCTATCATGAAAAAGTCTGCAGATAACAAATATAATAGAAGAGGATGTGGAGAAAAGAGAACCCTTCTACACTGTTGGTGGGAATGTAAATTGGTATAGTCACTACTGAAAACCTAACAGAGATTCCTTAAAAAAACTAAAAACAGAACTACAATATGATCTAGCAATTCCACTCCTGGGTATACATCCAGAGAAAAAAATGAATGCACTAACGCAAAAAGATACATGCACCCTAATGCTCACAGAGCATTATTTACAATAGTCAGGACAGGAGGGCAAGCCATCAACAAAAAATTGGTTTAGAGAGATATGGCATATATACAAAGAAAGGCGGTGCCAAAGAATGTTCTAACTAACCGCACAGTTGCACTCATTTCCCAAGCTAGCAAAGTAACGCTCAAAATTCTCCAAGCTAAACTTCAACAGTACATGAACTGAGAACTTCCAGATGTTCAGGCTGGATTTAGAAAGGGCAGAGGAATCAGAGATCAAATTGCCAACATCTGTTGGATCATAGGAAAAGCAAGAGAATTCCAGAAAAAAAAAAAATGTACTTCTGCTTCATTGACTATGCTAAAACTTTTGACTGTGTAGATCACAACAAACTGTGGAAAATTCTTAAAGATATGAGGATATCAGACTATCCACCTGCCTCCTGAGAAACCTGTGTGCACGTCAAAGAGCAACAGTTAGAACCATATACAGAACAACAGGCTGCTTCAGTATTGGGAAAGGAGTACGTCAAGGCTGCATATTGTCACCCTGTTTATTTAACTTATATGCAGATTATATCATGCAAAATGCCAAGCTGGATGAAGCACAAGCTGGAATCAAAATTGCCAGGAGAAATATCAACAACCTCAGATAGGCAGATGACACCACCCTTATGGCAGAAAGTGAAGAGGAACTAAAGAGCCTCTTAATGAAGGTGAAAGAGGAGACTGAAAAAACTGGCTGAAAACTCAACATTCAGAAATGAATATCAGGGTATCCAGTCCCATCACTTCATAGATGGGGAAACAATGGAAACAGTGAGAGACTATTTTCTTGGGCCCCAAATCACTGCAGATGGTGACTGCAGCCATGAATTTAAAAAATGCTTACTCCTTGGAAGAAAAGCTATGACACACCTAGACAGAGTATAAAAAGTAGAGACATTGCTTTGCCTACAAAGGTCCATATGGTTAAAGCTATGGTTTCTCCAGTAGTCATGTATGGATGTGAGAGTTGGACCATAAAGAAGGTTGTATGCTGAAGAACTGATGCTTTTGAACTGTGGTGTTGGAGAAGACTCTTGAGTCCCTTGGACTTCAAGGAGATCAAACCAGTCAATCCTAAAGGAAATCAATCCTGAATATTCACTGGAAAGAATGATACTGAAGCTCCAATACTTTGGCCTCCTGATGCAAAGAGCTGACTCATCTGAAAAGACCCTGTGCTGGGAAAGATTGAGGGCAGGAGGAGAAGGGGACAACAGAGGATGAGATGGTTGGATGGCATCACTGACTCAATGGACATGAGCTTGAGCAAGCTCTAGGAGTTGGTGAAGCACAGGGAGGCCTGGCATGCTGCAGTCCATGGGGTTGCAAAGAGTCAGACACAACTGAGTGACTTAAAAACACCAACAAATATATACAACAGAATGTTAGTCATAAAAAATGGAACACTGTCATTTGCAGCAGCAAGAATAGACTTAGAGAATATTGTGCTTAGTGAAATACGTCAGACAGAGGAAGACAAATGCTGTATCATATAACCTGCATGCAAAATCTAAAAAAATAATACAAACAAATGTATGTGTGAAACAAAAATAGACTTAAGATATGGAAAACAAACCTGAGGTTACCAAAGCGGGGAGGAGTGGGGAGAGATAGATTAGGGGCATGGAATTAACAGACACAGACAAATATATATATATATATATATAAGATAAATCAGCAACAAAGATACACTGGGTGCTATATAAGTGTAGCCCCAGTAATTATGCTCATTATCTTGTAATAATAGAGTATATGCCAAAATACTGAATCACTGTTCTGTATACTTGAAACTAACATAGCATTGTACATCACCTATACCTCAATTTAAAAACAAAATTTAAAAAGTTAAGGTTTACATAGATTTTCAGGTACTAGACTTTTTCTAAACTTTTAAAAAAAGAAAGAACAGAAATTCTAATTCCTGACATTTGAAATGTACTAATTTAAGAAGGCTTTAATTTTAAAGACTCTATTTTAGAAGCATGGGTAAAATAAAATGTCTAAAACTTGCTGTTGCTTGATATGCATTTGGAGTTAAAGAATATGCTGTGAGAGTGAAGTGAGTCAGAAAGAGAAAGATAAATACCATATACTAACACATATATATGAAATCTAGAAAAATGGTACTGAATAATTTATTTACAGGGCAACAATGAAGAAAAAGACATAGAGAATAGACTTATGGACATGGGGAGAGGGGAGGAGAGGGTGAGATGTATGGAAACGGTAACACAGAAACTTACATTACCATATGTAAAATAGACAGCCAATGAGAACTTGCTGTCTGGCTCAGGAAACTCACACAGGGGCTGTGTATCAACCTAGAAGGGTGGGGTGGAGAGGGAGATGGGGGGCAGAGGGGAGGTTCAAAAGGGAGGGGATGTATGTATATACCTATGGCTGGTTCATGTTGAGGTTTGACAGAAAACAGCAAAATTCTGCAAAGTAATTATGCTTCAATAAAAAATTAATTAAAAAAGAATATGCTGTGAAATGTATAAAATGATGTGTAAATAAAAGAAATTAAAGTCACATTCCATAAACTCAGTTGATCGAGAAATCATTAACTTTCCTATAACAATCACAAATGATCTATTCTCCACAGAATAATGGGCCTTCCCTGGTGGCTCAGACAGTAAAGAATTGGCCTGCAGTGTGAGAGACCTGGGTTCCATCCCTGGGTTTGGAAGATCCCCTGGAGAAGGAAATGGCAACCCACTCCAGTATTCTTGCCTGGAGAATGACTTGGACAGAGGAGCCTGGTGGGCTACAGTCCAAGATGTCACAAAGAGTTGGATATGACTGAGCAACTAAGACTATAGAATAACTCATTTTTTCTCTTTTGAACTTACACTCCTCCCTGCTGTAGAGCTGAGTATTAGGCAGTCACCACCATCCCTCCGTTTCCCCACTCACCACCCTTGGTACGTGTTCACAGATTAGAAGAACTAAGTGACGGACTGAACGTGCATTTGGCCTGGATTGCAGCTGCCCCCTGAGGATCCACAGCGATAAAGAACTTGCCTGCCAATGAAGGAGACGTAGGTTTGATCCCTGGGTCAGGAAGATCCCCTAGAGAAGGAAATGGCAACCCACTCCAGTATTCTTGCCTAGAAAACTCCATGAACAGAGGAGCCTGACGGGCTACATACAGCCACGGGGTTGCCAAAGAGTCCAACACCACTGAGCAACTAAACAACAAGAGGTCAACGCTAAACCACCTCACATCCTGCCTCTTCAGAAGCCACGCCTCACTCATTTACTAAGACAACTTGGCCACAGGCATATAGTTCATTCCAGCAACGACGCTGGAGAACACCATACTTTGTAACTCCATGTATTTCTCTCTAACTACACAAACTTCAGATCCCCTGGAGAAGGAAACAGCAACCCACTCCAGTACTCTTGCCTGGAGAATTTCATGGACAGAGGAGCCTGGCGGGCTCCAGTCCATGGGATTCTCCAGGCAAGAATATTGGAGTAGGTTGCCATTTATGTATTCATCTACTAATTAGTTCTTGTATGACACAATCATTTCTGTTTCAATTCTGCTCTTCTTTTTGGAGTATAGGATGTAAACAGGAACCATAATTCTTGGCTATTAATTTGAATTGGCAATCTGAATATCAAAACTCAAGAATTCATGTACTTTGTGTTCTCTGCTTTCTGTAACCTCATCCCTTTCCTAAAGCAAAAGCACTGAATGCTTTGCTGTCTGAATTACAAAAAAAAAAAAAAAAAACTTTATTAGGAGAAAGAAATTAAAAATATATAGAGAGATACAAATTAAAAATATGGCATCACATCACTATGCTCCTCATCATTCCATTGGGTTTTATGTTCCCCCAGCCAAAAAATACTATTTTCTATTCAAACTGACTAGTCCTTTTATCTTCTTTACGGTTTCTAGCTTTGGAGTATTTCAAGGGATCAACAATCTGCTTTACAGAAAAGAGCATGAAATACTGTTGGAGAATACTAGAGTATATTAAATAATCTGTCTCACTTTTAGTCCTTAAATACAAACAATAAAGCCCACACAAAGTGGTTGATGAATGAGAAAAATTTTTGCAAACTGCAAGGTCTTACATAAATACTATATTATAATCTGAAATCCTTAAAGGAAGACATCCTCAATCATCTAAAAGATAGTATTAGTGTCAGCTGAAAAGATAAGAAACACCAGTTTGGAGAAAATGAAAAAAAAAAAAGAATATATATATATATATATATATATATATATATATATACATATATATAAACACCATCTTTTGCTTCATGCCAACAACAGTAAGGACTTCAAGTGTTCTGAATCTCTGCCTCTGTGACAGAATGTATAAGAAGATGTCCTGTTTTTCTCAGTACTCGGCATACAATAAACGTTATGTGTCATTTTTCTTTAGCTCTACTGCTCCTTCAACTTCATCATAAAATACGGAGGCCGAGCTTTGGCGCCGTTACCCTGTGCACACCCACGCAGAACGGCGTTCCGACCGGACTCCAACATTTGGGGAAACACAGTGACAGCAGAGCTTGAGCGGCCCCGAGCAGCAGAGGTTTTCACCTGCGTCCCCAAAACTGCACCAGAACTGAGGGCTTGACCCATCACTTGCTATTTCAGCCTTGAGTATTTCTTGATTATACTGATAAAGTGTAAAACACTGGAAGCAGACATATCAGGCCTTCGATGCAAGCCTAACACTCTAAAAACAACTTTCTAAGTGCAAAGCGCACTTAACTTTCCATTGGTGTTATTTATCTACCAGACAATTACTAATCCTCAAAAAATGAAGGGAAACTGGAATGGGCTTAGCATAAATTCTCCTTTTTCACAAGCTCTAACAAGCAAAACTCACCAGGCAATTAACTGGTTTTTAAAGTGAAAGTAGTAAAATTACGCTGAAATATATGGAAATGGAAATTGCAACATTTTTATGAGATATGTATCTACATCAAACTGATAGAAAGATTAATATTGTAATCTACTCATAAAAACCTATCCATATTATGTAAAACTGTATTTGAATTTCATCCCACCTCAGTGCTTTGTTCATTTTTTAGGCTACCATATTTTTTATTTAAAAAAATGAAAATCCAAACTTTATTTTTAGGAGGTAAGATATTAAAAGTTAATCCAAAACTGTTGTTCTTATGGAAGACCAGTAAACCCATCCTTATAACTAAAACAAGCAATCTGGCCCTCAAAAACTGTTTTCAAGCACTTGAATGAGTAGAGGGTATTCTGCAAATGTCAAAAAGAGGAGAAGATTAATTTGAAAGCTTCCAAGGTATACATAATTCTTCAGGAACACTAGAATTTTGCCAGGATGACTTCTGCCTTTGGAAAATAAATTTAAATCTGCTGTTGTCATATAGCTTAAATCAGTATTTCTCATTGTATCAAATATTTAATGTCATTTTCATCATTATACACCAACAGTTCTTTCTGCAGCAGAATAATCCTATTTGATACTCTGTTTGTCTTTTCTGCTGATACACTCTCACATGTGTAGGGTTATTTAAACAAATGTTTACACCAAATTGTGCAAAGGGCTTGTAATGGAAACACTGAAAAATATATTTTCAATAGATTTTAAAATTCCAAGCTAGCCTCAATATACTCAGTAAAATGTGAGAAACAGAAAAAACTTTAAATCTTTCAATATGTTCATTATTAATAATACATATAAAGAAAGAAGCTACTCTAAACCTAACACATATGCAGGATATTTGTGTTCTGGTGCTGACGGTCAGTCATGAGCAGGCCCGTGGTTATGTTACTTAAAGGGCTATGTATCCGGCAGTGCTGTGCACTGTCAAATGAGCTTTAGGTCTGATGGTAATTTCATTCTCAAGTTCAGTCATATGAGGCTTTCCTCCAGGAATAGGTTCTATCACAGGAGCAAATTATTCAAATCTAATTTAACAGACTCAATAATTTTCCTCAGTTTTATCTTGGGCATTTTGTATTCCTTTCCCTTCACCTAGTGGCTATGTAACAATTCAATTACCAAAGTTCTTCATCCAGAAAGTGCAGTTGATCTCGGGGAATTCTTACTTTGTTTGATTTCTTTTTTCCTCCTAGCTTAACACATGCCAGTTGGTGTTGACTGAGTTAAAAATCTTGAAATAAGCCTGGCACTGTGTCAGTACGTAGGTTAAGAAATGAGAAAAAATTTAATAAAATACACACTAGAAGTGGAAAATAAGATTAGCGGTGACATTTCTTGTCATGAGGGCATTTTTTTTCTCTATGAACACACAATAAAACAAGCTCAATGCAGCTGAAAAGAGAATGAGAGAGATGATATAAACTGAAAGATGAAAAGGCAGAGGGTGAGTGAGTGTAAAGAAACACGTTGAGAGCACACCGAAGGGAAAACCCCAATTAGCAGATTAAGGAAGTAAAAAAAGTTTCAGAATTAAAAAAAGCAACAGGATAAGCAATGTCAAGGAAGATTAAAAGAGTGAAGGTATTAAAACTATGCAAGAGTCTTAGGAGGTTATTAAGAATTTTAGGGAATTATAAGAAAGTTGACATGGTAAAAAGTCTTTACATGGTCTTTCATAAAAGAAAAATCATCTGTCAATATCTCTGCCTGGACAATAGAATTAGGTTCTTATTCTTCAGAATCAAGATAGGCCTTCTGATTAGATCTGGATTCATCTTTCTGCCATTTTGCTAAATACTCTTTCTCTGCTTGATTAAATATGCAAACAGACTTACATACTTATACATAAAGGGTGGAACTAAAAATTCAGAGTCAAATAAAGCAGATTTAATGGTGGTGGAATTTCATGAAATTAAGTATGAAATGAATTATCATAAATCTTGTAAGTATATTATTTATTCTTGTTGCTTTAGCCGCTCAATCATTTCTGACTCTTTTGCAACCCCATGGACATAGCCCATCAGGCTCCTCTGTCCATGGGATTTCCCAGGCAGGAACACTGGAGTGGGCTGCCATTCCCTTCTCCAATATTATTTATGTGTTTGTTAGTCTTTCAGTTGTGTATTATTCTTTGAGACCCCATAGCCCACCAAGCTCCTCAGTCCATGGGATTTTCCAGGCAACAATACCGGAGTGGGTTGCCATGCCCTCCCTCAAGGAATCTTCCCAGCCCAGGGATCAAACTTGGGTCTCCTGCATTGCAGGCAGATTCTTTACCATTTGAACTTCCTGAGAGTAATATTATTTCTATCTACAAATAATATATTAATTAGAGATCACCAAGTGTTTGACTAAATTATTTAATATAAGAAGTTAAGACAGATGAATCAGATAGATACATATTTGGAGAGGGGACCTGAGCAAACTCCCTTTGTCAGTATTGATTAAATGAATCAGACAATGGTTTCCACTTAATATTTGACAAATACCAGCAGGTCCTCTTAAAGACTCCCTTTAGGAATCTGCAAGTTAGGTAACAGAAATACATATAATTAACATCTTGGGAATTTGTCTACCCTATTTTCTACCATTGTGCTTCAAAAAGAGTCTTAATAGACTTCTTTGTAAAGCACACTGTAGATTTAGATTCATAGTCACAGAAAGTTAATAAGAACATCTAACAACTACTCAGCCTTTACTATGAGGAATGTGTCTTATTGTCCCCATTTTGCAGATGACAGAATGTGGGACTGGGAAGTTCTCTCACCCTTTTGTCTTCTTTATGTTTGGATTTCAACTAAATTATACTTCTACATACCAATAAGAAAGAAACTTTATAGAAAAATGGTCAAAGCATATGGATAGACAATTCCCAGGGAAACATCAAATATCTGAAAACCTGATCAACACTATTAATAATCAAGTAAATGGAAATTAAAATAATAATGTCATCATTTGCAGAAAATAGTAATTGACTAATCTGACTCGGCACTGGTGGAGACAAAAGATCACTTATAAGTTGTTGATGGCGGAGGTACTGTGGCAGGATGAATCAAACTCAGAAGTGAGCGTGACGGAGAACCATTAATCCTGTTTGTAGAAATATCTGTAAGAAATACTCACATGTGTACTCACGCATACGAAAAAAGAAACAAATGAACACAACTTCATCACAAAAACATGACTAAATTGCTCAACAATGAGGGAACTATAAATAAAATTGGATCATATTGCTCCTATACTATGGAAACTCAAAAAGTAATTAAAAAGAACAAGATAAATCATATGAAAAGCGCTCTAAGGCCCACTTTAAGAACAAAAAAAAACGAAGAGTAGTAAATAGATAAGGAAATTGCATTGTTACATAGGCAGAAAGAAATGGGATTCGCTGCTGAGACTGTAAAAGTAGGCTATCCCAGTCTTAATTCCATATAGTTCTGGGTTTGAAATAATCTATAAAGTGTTTCTATACTGCTCATGTAATTAAAAACATTCAAATATGAAATTATTTGTGGGTTCTATACTTCTCTCAAGGACTTACAGGACCCAATTTTATACATAAAATTGTTTGTTTGACTTTGTATACCCCCCTATGTATATGTGTTTAAAAATGACTCAGTGAAATTAAAAATTTTCAAAAAAAAAAAAAAAATACAGTGAATCCCTCTGTATAGGAAAGAACTCACACTTAGAATCATAGAACTTTTGCATTTATTCTTCATACAAACTTAAGTCCTTGAAATCTGAACCTGTTTTCCTTACTCAAAATCATATCTTTCCTGCTTGACTTCTCATCTCCATAATCATATCCCCTCTAACTCAACTTCCAGAGCTACTGTCAAAGGCAAAATAATTTGATAAAATTCACTTTGGAAAAGCACAACATTTTATACATTGATAGAGGTAGATGAAGATATTCAGTTAAACTGAGGCTATTAGACAAAAATATGTAATGACTAATACTTTTTAAACATAACTCACTAAACAGCTATACTAGAATCTAGAAAGAAAATTCAAGATTCAGCTACTTGTATTTAATCTTTTACATCTCAAAAATAATATTATCATCAAAAAAATGTTTGTAAAATGAAAAAAGCCAATTGTTTCAGAAGTTTTATTATAAGCTTATAATCAAAAATGGTCTGTAAGACTAAAAGAACATTTAAGATTTTTTCAGTGAAACATTCAGAATTTGTTAGCAGTTTGTTTCAATTATTGTCTGAATGTTCAGAGACAAATTAATTGTAATAAACAGAAACTATACATCTGTATTACTTTGGAAAAATCTATTAGAATCATTCATAAAACTGAATAAATACTTTAGCTAAAAATTGTTTTGGTTTGAAAAAATCGTATGTTGAATAATTAAGATAGATATAGACTGATAAAATATAATGTATGGATGTATGCACACAATCAAAGAAACATAAAGATGCAAGTTCAAAAATTACATTAAATTCAACAAAAAATAAGCCAGTTGCACTCCTTTCTCTAACATATAACCAGAATTTTTAACAGAAAATAACCTGATAAATAATAAGTAACTTCCTGGCTTAGGAGCTAACATACACAAATAGTTTTGGTGGTGGAATATGAAATGTTTATTTAGAAAGTGACAGCTCATGAAAGAGAAAAAAAGAAAAAGAAAAGAGAAAGGGAAGACAAGGTAAGAAAATTATTTAGATTGAAGGTTACAGCAGCTGTGCAAATAAAGAAAATGGTGCGATCAACAGTTCACATCCCTTTGATGGATCATTGAAAAAGCTCTGTGTAAATAGTTTTGATGTTCAAGCTCCTGTAGAAAATAATACAGTAAAAAACATGCAAGCAAGAAGCTATAAAGCATAAAGAATCTTGCAGTCACTTTCCCCCCAGCAGACACAGGCCACTGAACAGCTGATTTATATATTTAAAAAATAACTCTCAGGAGTAATGATTTTTTAAAATGACAAAGAACTGCAAGCTTTGGTGGAAAACTTGGTAAAGGCTGTGAGGGCAATACGGTCTGTTGGCTCGTGGGTACTCAGCAAATGACACCACAATGGCCCCCACTTCAGCCTCAGTGCTAACTCCAGTCTCCAAATGGAGCAATTTCTCTCACCTTAAGATTTTTTAATAAAATAAAGTAACAAAGTTAATGGCCTGCCAGATGTTCACCACAGGGAGTTTGTTTCACGGAAATTGAAGGAGGAACTTAATTTTGAATTTATGGGCACATCCCCCTCCCCTCCACACATTGCCATTTTTCCTTGTTTGTCCCACGTTGCTTTCCGCTTTGTTGACCAATGCCAGAAGCGCCACACTGGGACTCTTTCAGTGCTATTCATCTCTGCATTAGGACAAGATGTGTTTAACTTTTCCTCCCACCACCCCCCCACCCCCGCCCCGCCTTTTTTTTTTTCTCACCAGGGTACAGTTAGAGGTAGCAGAAAAATTATCCTAAAACTAACAACTGCTCTGACAATTTCTGATCAGCTCAACATAAAATTAATCAATGAAAATATCTCACAGCATAGTCAGGTATTCAAGTTGTAGCATTCTGTGAAACAAGGAAATTTTTCAGGTTCCATTATTAGAACCTATGAGTGAGTTAAGTTCACTTCTTAAGCATTTTTGAAAATGGAATCAAAACATTGCACTTGGGTGGTTTCCAAGACTATTTTAAGAGATAATGGTGGAGGAGTCAGATTTTTCAAAGTAGTCTGTGTGTAGAAAGTTGGAAACCTATATGTGTTTGCTTTAGGAGGGAGTTGAAGCAAGAAGGAGAAGGGAGAAGCAGAGGGGAGTTGAGGACAACAAAAAAAGAAGCAATCCACTATTCCTCAAAGCATGGGCCTGTGTTTATGAATAATGTAAGGAGTATGTTTAACATTCATTCACAAGTGAAATTCTCCACAAACTCTAGACTCAATCACTACTTTCTTCTTGAGTAGCACTCAGTCTTTGGAAGTACAAATAGAAATCACCTAAAATCTTGTTAAAAGTGTGAACTCCCAGACTGCACTCCTAGAGAACTTACATTTTAGAAAGTATCTCAGGAAACTTTTCTTTAGAAGGCGTAGGACCCACAACTTGCAAAATACTGCTTTAGATTCTTTTATGGAAAAAAAAAAAAAACAAAAAACCCAAGAATCTAAGATAGTTTAACCTAACAATGGTGGTAATTTCTCTTTTTGTTGCTATCAACAAAAATCAAGCTAGCAATTTTTTTGAAATGAATATCATAATAAGTATTTTATAGTTAATTGAAAGAGATGATACAAACTTATTAAATATTTGCTGAATGTACAAATAAAGAATAAATACGCAAGCAGATCTACCCAACACGTACTCTCTAGATACTCAAAACTTCTAAGCTGGAATAATAATCCTATATACAACTGACTTTCTTGACAATGTACAATTTAAAATCAATTCTTGTGTTATTTAAGCCAAAGTAAATAATCAAAGACTTTGACTGTGTGGATCACAATAAACTGTGGAAAATTCTGAAAGAGATGGGAATACCAGACCACCTGACCTGCCTCTTGAGAAACCGATATGCAGGTCAGTAAGCAACAGTTAGAACTGGACATAGAACAGCAGACTGGTTCCAAATAGGAAAAGGAATTCGTCAAGGCTGTATATTGTCACCCTGCTTATTTAACTTATATGCAGAGTACATCATGAGAAACACTGGGCTGGAAGAAGCATGAGCTGGAATCAAGATTGCCAGGAGAAACATCAATAACCTCAGATATGCAGATGACACCACCCTTATGGCAGAAAGTGAAGAGGAACTCAAAAGCTTCTTGATGAAAGTGAAAGAGGAGAGTGAAAAAGTTGGCTTACAGGTCAACATTCAGAAAACGAAGATCATGGCATCTGGTCCCATCACTTTATGGCAAATACATGGGGAAACAGTGGAAACAGCATCAGACTTTATTTTTCTGGGCTCTAAAATCACTGCAGATGGTGATTGCAGCCATGAAATTAAAAGACGCTTACTCCTTAGAAGGAAAGTTATGACCAACCTAGATACCATATTGAAAAGCAGAGACATTACTTTGCCAACAAAGGTTCATCTAGTCAAGGCTATGGTTTTCCCTGTGGTCGTATATGGATGTGAGAGTTGAACTGTGAAGAAAGCTGAGCACAGAAGAATTGATATTTTGAACTGTGGTGTTGGGGAAGACTCTTGAGAGTCCCTTGGACTACAAGGAGATCCAACCAGTCCATTCTGAAGGAGATTGGTCCTGGGTGTTCTTTGGAAGGAATGATGCTAAAGCTGAAATTCCTGTACTTTGGCCACCTCATGCGAAGAGTTGACTCATTGGAAGAGACTTTGATGCTGGGAGGGATTGGGGGCAGGAGGAGAAGGGGACCACAGAAGATGAGATGGCTGGATGGCATCACCGACTTGAGGGACGTGAGTCTGAGTGAATTACGGGAGTTGGTGATGGACAGGGAGGCCTGGCGTGCTGTGATTCATGGGGTCGCAAAGAGTCAGACACGACTGAGTGACTGAACTGAACTGATGGTTTCCTTGGAGTCACAAAGGCAAAAAAAACTATTAAATCACAATAATACAGAAATGTATGTGGTAATGAAGGAAAGGGTACAAGGTTGATACAGCAGTAAAGAGAAAAGCCAACTGTCCAACTATGAGATGTCCTAGGAAGGTATTTTAAAATGCACAGTATCACCTAGGTATCTCCTCTGAAGACTACCATATGATGCTAATAGCAGCCATGAATTAATACAGGGGACCACATATGAACCACTAACCCTGTGACAGGTCTTTAGTATTATATCCACAACATATCTTTTCACCTTTCTAGCAACCCTATGAACTTAGTATTATGATTCTCCCCATTTTTACAGTGAAGCTAAGGTTTAGAAAAATTAAGTAAACTACCAAGTGTTCCAGCTAGTTAATAATGGATTCAGAACTTAAGCTAGACCTGTCTGTCTTGACACCAAAGCTGCACATCACTTTGTGAGCAAGTCCTCTGAGAATCGTGGAGAGTGCAAAGCTGTTTGCATTTAACCTGACAAAATTTGGCTTTATCACTTAAATTCCTGTGAATTGTTTTTACTCAAAAACAACAACAGAAGTAAATGTTTATTGTAATGCTAAAGCTTTGAAAACTTCTCAAAAAAAAAAAAAAAAAGTTTCACACTTTCTATGAAGATGCTGACATTTATCCTCTGGCTTTATTTTCCTCTGTGACACCTCCATAGTTTGAGAATGTCAGCTAAGTGATATATGAGAATTACAAAACCACATACTATAAAAGAAAATGAAGTTTTCAATAAAGATGAGAAATTCAAAACAAGAAAATAAAGGTAGAAAACATTTGAAATCATGAATAAATAAAGATAGGACAGTAATGTCTTATTTGTGGCTCTGGCAATCACATTTTTATTTTTCTATAGGATGGTTATATATATCTGCATAAAGTTTTCAAACTGCATGCATATATTTCTACCTAGAAGAGTTAGAATCTCTGTAAGCAAAATAGTCTACTGGAATGATTACTTTCCCACTTTTCCAGACCACTTAAATGAGTCTAGGGGATACTGCAGGTATAAGGCATCTATTTAAACTTCATGTTCTCAATATGCAGATAAGAAAGTATAAATACATGTCCTTTAGGATCTTCATAATTTGTGAACATGCCAAGCAGTTATTGCAAGCATTTGCCTGAGACTTACTAAAAATGCAAAAGAGAATTTAAGTATAAGATATATTAAATCTCAAGTCAGTAAGGGTTGGTTTGAAAACTTTAAAAAGAAATCACTTTGCATAATATAAAACTTCTGGGAAAGTCTGCCTCAGCAGATTACACTACTTCAGCAATATTTTCTGAACAACTAAAAGTGAAGCCAGAGAAAAGCTTGCTCTCATTCTTGTGTGTGTGTGTGTGTGTGTGTGTGTGTGGGTGTGTGTTTAATTAGTGCCTTGGTTTCAATAAATTCATATAAATTTCAAACTCAGACTCATTTAGAAAGTGGATTTTTACTATAATTTTTATTCACTGAGCTTTAATTTTTAAAATATATTAAATGCAATTTTTTTCCTGAATTTCTTGGTCCAGTCAACTTTAGTTTTCCCACACACTCTAATTTTCGGTAATGTAAAATCTGTGGTTGGCCATGGATCACAGTGCAGAAAACAGATGCCAAGATGACACAGGCCACTGAGTAGATGTGGAACAGATTTGGACCCAGGATTTTTAAAATGCAATTGACTACATGATTCACAGCATCCAGGATATAATAATAAAGCATTGACAGTCAAGACATTCTTGATTTCTCATCTCAGGCTCAAAGTGTCTGGAGTCATCTCTGACATCTCCCTACTTCAGGCCCCATATTTAATAATCAAGTCCTAAAGTTCTACTGTCATGGATCTTTTAAATCAATTTATTCCTCTCTATTCTCTTCACCAGCGCCATATTTCAGACTTGCATTATCACAATCTGTTCTGTCACAATACAGACTTCACGCTAATCAATCCTGAAAATGCCATCAGGTTAATCTTCATAAAACTCAATTCTGGGCATGTCATTCACCTACTCCAGAATTTTCAGCAGCTCGCCAATGCTTAAAGTCTATACTTCTTAGCTCAAAATTCAAACTGTCTCCTCTATTATAATAATTGCTTGATATTTAGCTTCATCTTAGGTACTGGAACCAGTTTTTCCTTTGTACATAGTAAGTAACTGGCACAGAAATTTACACACAGAAGCATGTATTCATTCTTACACATTCCATCATGACTCATATATCTACCTTTCTCAATTCCATCTAACATTTAATTATAGGAATATGCTCTCTTATTTTTAATTTCCTCTGGATGATAATAGTCATTACTTCAGAAATGTTTCTATTATAGTTTTTCAGAGTCAAGTATCAGAGATAGTTTCTCAAAAAGAGTATCACTGTTTTTCTATATGATCAGTATGAGACAAAGAGGAAAAGACATTCCATTACTTAGCCACGGAGCATAAAATCCTTGCGATCAGACGTTGACCCTAATCTTCAGTCCTCCTCAACCTACACTTACTGCCTTCTTCAGTGTCTCATCAACTTTGCATGAGTCCAGCAAATGTGTTCACTAAGTTCTGAATGTCCAGCCATGGAGAAACCATGGTCAGAGGGGAAAGTACCAAGTGACGCTGTCCAATGCCATATTTGTCTGAACTAGTCCCTCTCTTTTGCTCTGAGTTAGATTATATTGCTGCATTAACAGTCCCCCTGCTCTGGGGTTGTTTATCAGTGTCGTCTCTCTCTGCACAGAGAATGATTACAGGTGAATCTCCACGTGGATAATTTGGATGGGAGATCACTTATCAGACCACTTGTGTTCAATTCAGAACTAAAAATACCACTGAGGCCCATAAACGTTAAATAGCACTAAGAATAATAACAACTAACCTCTTCTTAGTAGATGTGCTCCTGAGTACACACACTTGAATTTTTTCCAATTACAATTCAAGAACATTTCAGTTCCCTTTATTCAGGACCATTATTCAGGCTGTTCTGGAAATGTTTTATTCAACTTGCACATCTCTTCTCCACAATCGTTGATTTAGAATTCAGCTCTCTGATAATGAGTGGAAATTGGGGTCTGAAAGAGAAAAACACCATTTTCTTAAATGATGAATGCTGCAGGCACACACTGTCTTCACCTTAAAAAAAAAATAATGAAACCCTGAAACACTTTCCTAACTGCTAAAATGCTTGACCTTTGAAAACAAAGAAAAAAAGAGCAAATTACAACTACATATTTAAAATATCCAAGATCGCATCCCTGACATTACAGCATAATGACAAGAATAACATCAAAACCTGGTCTGAAAGGATTTCAGTGGTATTCTCTAGGCAAATGTGTGACCTGATGAGGCAGGCATTGTGGGAGTAAGTAAAAAACAGACAATACTTTGTCTTTCTGTGGTGGTGGTTGCTGTTATTGTTGTTGCCGTAGATAATAAAAAGGCCTGATCTCTTCAGGAAGGCTGTGCTCAATCCTTTCCCTGGGCTGTACTTCACTCTCCTATTCAACCTAAGGACACTGGGCAGCCTCTTCAGCTCTGTAATGAAATCTGAGCAAAAAAGCTTTTAAAATAAATCAGTCCTGTTTAAACCGCAGCTCAGAGAGTTGGGACAACTCATTGTGAGACTTCTGTTTTTAGCTGTGGAGCAAGCTGTTTTGTTTTGACTCTCTCATAAACCCAGGTCTAACACACATTTACTTGGCCATTCTTGGAAAAAGAAATCAAAAGAGCCAGTCCTGGAGCGTCTGAGTACTGGTAAGTTCAGAGAGCTTTCAGGGTCCAGGGGAGGCAACAGAGAACTCCCATCTGAATGACTGCTTCTTAATGGAGGGATGAAAGGATATGACGGACGCAGAGGCCATGTCGGACAAGCGTCTCGGTGGGGAAATCTGCCAACCGGACAACGCCTCGCCCAGGGAATAAGGAGCAGTTAGAACCACCTTATTTTCAAATGGCCACCATGACAAGAGCTGTTAAGTATTAAACAGATGTCTGCTATCCGTGATTGCATTTGGATCTCACAACTTAGCGGTGTCAGTAGAACTAATGACTGAGACAGATAAAGTGGCTTACTTCCTGCATGGATTAAGATTCGGTATGAAAGCCAAAATAAAGTGCTGCACACCTGCCACATTTGAGAAAACACAGCCATAATTCCTAAGATGCTTATCTAAACTTTCTGGTCTTATATTCTCAAATGGATCAGCTGAAAAGATTTCAGATATTTGTAAGTTAGACAAAAATCACAAAAACTTCTTTGGGCATCGGTTTCAAATCTCTTACTCAGGCTAGCTTCAAAATTACACTTAATATGGCACCAGCATGTGTGATCCAATAAGATTACTGACATATATTAATTACTGTAAAATGAAACAAAACACTGACTTAGACTGAATAAAACAGTAGTTTTAAAAAAAACCTAGTTCCAGTTCTATTCAACATGTCTTGCTTTTCATTATACAGTGTAAACTGATAAATAGACATTAGTCCATATTATCAAAAATGTATTCTATGAGTGGAAATTGCATCTTTAGAAAAACACAAATATATAGTTAATTGCCATAAGTATATAAAATAATTGGAGTGATAAAAAATTTTAATTAAAAATTATGCTTTCAAAAACTGAAAGTAATATTGGGACACACTCAGAATAATGGAGGAATTTCCACAAAAGACAAAGACTTTTGGGAAAAGAGAATATTTTAAGGAATATGAAAATAGATATAATAAAATAACTATCAGAGATAGGTTAGGAGTTCATATTGCCTGAAACAAATGGTACTTAAAGAGAATGTAGCTCATTAAAATGCAAAGGACATGAAGACAGCAACAAGGTAAGCTCCTTGACATCTCTCCTGGCAAGATATTTTTAGATCTGACTCTGAAGTCAATCCAACCAATGCAAAAATAAGCAAATGAGACTATATCAAACTAAAATATTTCTGCATAGTAAAGGAAATTATGAAAAAAATTAAAAGGCAACCTATTAAATGGGAAAAGATATTTATAAACCAGGTATCTATTAAAACATTAATACTCAATATATATAAAGAACTCAACTCAACAATCAAAAAAAATCAAACAACTAAATTTAAAAAATGGACAAAGGATCTTAGTAGATATCTTCAAAAGAAGACTTACAGATGGCTAACAGGCACATGAAAAGATGCTCCATATTACTCATCATGAGGAAAATGCAAATCAAAACCACAATGAGATATTACCTCACACTTGATAATAGTTCTGATGGCTATTATCAAGAGAACAGGAAATAATATGTGTTGCTGGGGTTACAGAGTAAAGGGAAACCACATGCATTACTGGAGGTGATGTAAACTCTTTCGGCTTGTGTGGAAGCTCCTCAAAATATGAGGAATTTGGAGGTTCCTCAAAAAAATTAAAAGTGACTATCACATGATCTAGCAAATCCTCTCCTACGTACTTACTGAAAAAAAAAAAAAACAACAGTAATTTGAAAAGACACTGTTATTTATAATTGCCAAGATACGGAAACAACCTAAGTGTTCATGTGTCCATTGATAAGTAGATGAATGGATAAAGATGATGTGTTTTATATATATACAACATCTTATATATAACATCTTCAGTAACATGGATTGACATAGAATGTATTGTGCTAAGTGAAATAAGTGAAACAAGTCAGGCAGAGAAAAAAAAATACCATATTATTTCATTTATATTCAGAATCTAAAAGTCAAAAAAAATGAACAAACATAACCAAAACAGAAATAGACTAAAAGACACTGAGAATAGAAAGGCAAACAGGTTGCTGCCAGAAAAGACAGGGTGGAGGGGGTGAGTGAAATAGGTGGAGATTAAGAGGTACGAATTTCCAATCACAAAATAAACAAGTCACAAGGATAAAACGTACATTCACAATCATCGTTTTGTAATATATTGAAATATTGAATTACTGTGTTTACACTTGGAACTAACAGGGTGTTACACGTCAATTATACTTCAATTAAAATATATATATATAAATAGATATATATATATATTACTTGAAATATATAGGAAGTGAGAAAATTTATCAAAATGCTAATGATCATTATCTCTGGGGGTGGGGATTAAGGCTGATCGTTTATTTTTACTTATGGTTATATGTTATTGATATTTCTCCCGTCAATCTTGATTCCAGCTTATGCTTCAACCAGCCCAGCATTCCACATGACGTACTCTGCATATAAGTTAAACAACCAGGGTGACAATATACAGCCTTGATGTACACGTTTCTGAGGCTGTATATTGTCACCCTGGTTGCTTAACTTATATGCAGATTACATCATGAGAAATGCCGGTGATCCAAATCACTGCCAGTGACCCAAAATCACTGCAGATGGTGACTGTAGCCATAAGATTAAAAGGCACTTGCTCCTTGAAAGAAAAGTCATAACCGACCTAGATAGCATACTAAAAAGCAGAGACATTACTTTGCCAACAAAGGTCCGTCTAGTCAAAGCTATGGTTTTTCCAGTAGTCATGTATGGATGGGAGAGTTGGGCTATAAAGAAAGCTGAGTGCCAAAGAATTGATGTTTTTGAACTGTGGTGTTGGAGAAGACTCTTGAGAGTCCCTTGGACTGAAAGGAGATCCAATCAGTCCATCCTAAAGGAAATCAGTCCTGCGTATTCATTGGTAGGACTGATGCTGAAGCTGAAACTCCAATACTTTGGCCATCTGATGTGAAGAGCTGTCTCTTTAGAAAACACCTGATGCTTGGAGAGATTGAAGGCAGGAGAAGGGAATGACAGAAGATGAGGTGGTTGGATGGCATCACCGACTTGATGGACATGAGTTTGAGCAAGCTCCAGGAGTTGGTCAAGTACAGGGAAGCTGGTGTGCTGCAGTCCATGGGGTCTCAAAGAGTCAGACATGACTGAGTGACTGAAGTGAGCTTAACTGATGCTTTTATGTATTTCTGGTTGACTACAATGAACATGTATTGCTTGTAAAATCAGAAATAAAACAATAGATCTCATGGGAAATGAAAAGAAAAAAGAAATGGTTGACTGTTTACAACAAACTTTGAAATTATATTCTTGAATTTGCATTAAAATCAAGTATATTTTTAAGTTTATATTTTCCCCATTTTTAGTATATGTGCTTTTGGGAGACATGGGAATATAATGACATCAAGCACTTTTATAATGCAATCTAGTCATTCTATGACATATAGGTGTATGAAACCATCACGTTGCACACATTAAATATATACAATTTTATTTGTCAATTATACCCAAATAAAGGTTGGAGACAAAATAAATACTGCCAAAAAGATATATGTATCTCTATGTTTATTGTAATATTATCTACAACAGCCAGGATATAGAAACAACCTAAGTGGCCTTTCATGGATGAATGGATAATAAAGATGTACATACACACACGGTGGAATATTAGTCAGCCATGAAAATGAATGAAAGCTCAGCATATGTGGCAACATGGGTAGATATCAAGGGTATCATGCTAAGCAAAAAATGTCAGTCAGAAAAAAACAAATACCATTCCTTATGATTTCATTTATATGTGGAATCTAAAAGAAAGAGAGAGAGAGAAAGAGAATAGTGAACAAATAAAACAAAATGCATAGATACAAAGGACAGAATGGTAGTTGCCAGAGGGAGAAGGATTGAGGAGTAGGTGAAATGGGTAAAAGTGATCTAGAGGTATAAACTTCTCATTATAAAATGAACAAGTTTTGAGGATGCAATGCACAGTATGGCAACTACTATCAATAACACTGTATTGCAAATGTGAAGGCTGCTAAGAAAGTAAATCTTAAAAGTTATCACAAAAGAAAGTTGCAATTTTTTATGGTAATAGATGGTAACTAGACTTATAATGGTTATAATTTGTATACAAATGCTGAATTATTAAGCTATACACTTGAAGCTAATGTAATAGTGTAATGTTAACTACACTTTAGACTCATAAACATAGAAAACAAAGGCATTCGCTCTCTAAGATATATGGTGGAAAATTTTTTTAAATAATTCTTTAAAATATTTTCCCACAATGATATAATATCTGTGGGATGCCCCAAAAGAAGTTATTACAGGGAAGTTCATAGCGATACAGATCACCTAGAAGAACTAGAAGTAGAAGAACAAACGAAAGTTAAAGTTAGCAGAAGGAAGGAAATAATAAAGATCAGAGAGGAAATAGAGATTTAACAACAATAGAAAAAAATCAATAAAACCAAGAAATACTTCTTTGAAATGGTAAACAAAATTGACAAACCTCTGGTTAGGCTCACCAATAAAGAAAAAAAGATTACCCAAATGAAATGAAAAAGAGAAACATCAACTCTTACCACAGATATACAGAAAACCATAAGAGAATACTATGAACAATTATATGCCAGCAAATTAGACAATCTCGAGAAATGGACAACTTTCCAGAAACATTTGTTATTTAGTCACTAAGTTGTGTCCAACTCTTTTGCTACACCATGGACTGTTGCCCACCAGGCTCCTCTGTCCACAGGATTCCTGGCCCATGAAAACTGAATCAAGAAGAAGTCAATAATGTGAACAGACTGATCACTTCCGCAGCTGCTAAGTCGCTTCAGTCGTGTCTGACTCTGTGTGACTCCACAGATGGCAGCCCACTAGGCTCCCCCATCCCTGGGATTCTCCAGGCAAGAACACTGGAGTGGGTTGCCATTTCCTTCCCCAATGCATGAAAGTGAAAAGTGAAAGTGAAGTCGCTCAGTCATGTCCGACCCTCAGCGACCCCATGGACTGCAGCCCACCAGGCTCCTCCGTCCATGGGATTCGCCAGGCAAGAGTACTGGAGTGGGGTGCCATTGCCTTCTCCAGACTGATCACTAGAAACTAAATAGAATATATAATTAAAAAAAAAAAAATCCATACAAACAGAAGTCCAGGACCCAGATGGCTTCACAGGAAAATTCTACCAAACAAACAAAGTAAAATTTTTACTGATCCTTCTCAAACTCTTCCAAATGATTGAAGAGGAAGGAACACTCCTAAAGACATTCTATAAAGCCACCATCACCCTGATACCAAAACCAGACAAAGACTCCATCAAAAAAGAAAATTTCAGGCCAATACCTTTGATGAATATAGATGCAAAAATTCTCAACAAAATATTAGCAAACTGAATCCAACCACACTCAAAAAGGATCATACACCATGAAAGATTCATCCCAAGTTCACAAGGATGGTTCAATGTACACAAATCAATCATTGTGATATATCACAACAAAGGAAAAGACTAAACCATATGATCATCCTCAACAGATGCAGAAAAAGCACTGACAAAAATCAACATCTATTTGTTCCAAAGTGGATACAGAGGGAATATATCTCAACATAATAACAGCTGTTTATGGCAAAACCACAACCAATACAATTGTTTTGATGAAAAACTGAAAGCCTTCCCACTGAAATCTGGAACAAAAACAAGGATGCTGACTCTCACCATTTCTCTTCAACACAGTATTATAAGTCCTAGCCACAGCAATCAGACAAGAAAAAGAATTAAAATGTATTCAAACAGGAAGGGAAGAGGTTAAGTTGCCATTATATGCACATGACGTGATAACTATACACAGAAAACTCCAAAGACTCCACACAAAAGCTAGAGACATGATAAATACATTTAGCAAGGTAGCAGGATACAAGATTAACACACAGAAATTGGCATATTAATTTCTTTACACTAATAATGAAATATCAGAAAAGGAAAGTAAAAAGTAATAACTTTTAAAATTACAAACAAATAAACAAAATGCTTAGTCATAAACCTGACAAAGGAGGTGAAAAATATATGCTGAAAACTATAATACATTAACAAAGTAAATTAAAGATAATTTAAGGAAATGGAAAGATAACCCATACTCTTTCATTAGAAGAATTAATATTGCTAATATGGTCATAGTACCCAAAGCAATATACAAATTTAATGTGATTTCTATCCAATTACCCATGACATTTGCCATAGAATTAGAACAAATAATACTAACATCTATATGGAATCATAAAAGACTCAACTGCCAAAACAATTCCGAGGAAAAAGAACAAAGCAGGACATGTAACCCTTCCAGAATTCAGACAATACTACAAAACGAAAGTAACCAAAGCAGTGTGGTACTGGCACAAAAACACACATATGGATCAGTGGAACAGAAGAGAGAGCCCAGAAATAAACCAGTGCCTGCCTGCCTGCCTGCTAAGTTGCCTCCATCGTATCCAACTCTTTACAACCCTCTGTCCATGGGACTCTCCAGGCAAGAATACTGGAGTGGGTTTCCACCTTCTCCTCCAGGGAATCTTCCTGACTCAAGGAAAGAACCTGCACCTTTGCAACTCCTCATTGCAGGGGGATTCTTCACTGCTGAGTCAACAGGGAAGCCCCATAATGTGCTAAGTTGCTTCAGTCATGTCCAACTGTTTGTGACCCTATGGACTATAACTTGCCAGGATCCTCTGGCCATGGGATTCTCCAAGCAAGAATACTAGAGTAGGTTGCCATTTCCTTCTCCAATACACCTATGGTCAATTAATCTTCAACAAAGGAGGCAAGAATATAAAATGGGGAAAAGACTGTCTTTTCAACACATAATGCTGGGAAAGTTGGACAGCTGCAAGTAAATCAATAAAGTTAGAATACGCATTAAAATAAACTCAAAATGGCTTAAAGAATTGAAGATAAGACACCATAAAACTTCTAGATGAGAACATGGTCAAAACATTCGCTGACATAAATCATACCAATGGTTTCTTAGGTCAGTCTCCCAAGGAAATAGAAACAAAAACAAAAATCAGAAAATGAGACCTAATCAAGATTATAAGCTTTTGTATAGCAAAGCAAAGGAAATTCTAAACAAAATGAAAGGAAAACCTTCAAGATGGGAGAAAATATTTGCAATCGTTGTGACCAAAAAGGGCTTAATTTTCAAAATGTGCAAACAGCTCAAACAACAACAAAAGAGAACCCAATAAAAAACTGGGCAGAAGATGTAAATAAACATCTTCTCCAAATATACACGTGGCCAATAGGCACATAAAAAGATGCTCAATATCCCTAGTTATTCAGTTCAGTTCAGTTCAGTTCAGTTGCTCAGTCATGTCTGACTCTTTGCAACCCCATGAACTGCAGCATGCAGGACTCCCTGACCATCACCAACTCCTGGAGTTCACTCAAAATCATGTCCATCAAGTCGGTAATGCCATTCAGCCCCTCTGCCGTCCCCTTCTCCTCCTGCCCCCAGTCCCTCCCAGCATCAGAGTCTTTTCCAATGAGTCAACTCTTCACATGAGGTGGCCAAAGTATTGGAGTTTCAGCTTCAACATCAGTCCTTCCAATGAACACCCAGGACTGATCTCCTTTAGGATGGACTGGTTGGATCTCCTTGCAGTCCAAGGGATTCTCAAGAGTCTTCTCCAACACCACAGTTTAAAAGCATCAATTCTTCAGTGCTCAGCTTTCTTTACAGTCCAACTCTCACATCCATACATGAACACTGAAAAAACCATAGCCTTGACTAGACAGACCTTTGTTGGCAAAGTAATATCTCTGCTTTTCAATATGCTGTCTGGGTTGGTCATAACTTTTCATCCAAGGAGTAAGCGTCTTTTAATTTCATGGCTGCAATCACCATTTGCAGTGATTTTGGAGCCCAAAAAAATAAAGTCTGACACTGTTTCCACTGTTTCCCCATCTATTTCCCATGAAGTTATGGGACCAGATGCCATGATCTTTGTTTTCTGAATGTTGAGCTTTAAGCCAACTTTTTCACTCTCCTTTTTCCCTTTCATCAAGAGGCTTTTGAGTTCCTCTTCACTTTCTGCCATAAGGGTGGTGTCATCTGCATATCTGAGATTATTGATATTTCTCCCGGCAATCTTGATGCCAGCTTGTGTTTCTTCCAGCCCAGCGTTTCTCATGATGTACTCTGCATATAAGTTAAATAAGCAGGGTGACAATATACAGCCTTGACGTACTCCTTTTCCTATTTGGAACCACTAATTATTAGAGAAATGCAAATCAAAACTATAGTGAGGTACCACTTTACACCAATGAGAATGGCCAGAATATAAAAGTCTACAAGTAACCAATGCTGGAGAGAGTGTGGTGACAAGGAAACTCTCTTACACTGTTGGTGGGAATGTAAGTTGGTACAGCCAATATGGAAAACAGTATTGAGATTCCCAGAAAACTAAAAACAGAATTACTGTATTATATAGGAATCCCATTCCTGAGCATATATCTGGACAAAACTGTAGTTCAAAAAGATACATGCACCCCTATGTTCACAGCAGTACTATTCATTATGGCCAAGACATAGAAACAACCTAAATGTTTATTGACAAATGAATGAATAAAGATGATGTAGTACATACACAGAGTAGAATACCACTCAACCATAAAAAAGAACAAAAGAAAGTCACTTGCAAAATAGATGGAACTAGAGATTATCATACTAAGTACAGTAAATCAGAAAGAAAAATAAGTACCATATTATATCACTTATATGGGGAATCTAAAACATGACACAGATGAGCTTATATATGAAGCAGAAACAGACTCACAGACATTGAAAACAGACTTGTGGTTTCCAAGTCATTTGGCATACAAACTATTATATATAGAATGGATACAATATTTACAAACTATTACATATAGAATGGATGGACAACAAGTCCTACTATATAGCACAGGGAACTACATTCAATATCCAAGGATAAACCGTAATGGAAAATAAGAAAAAAGAAAAAAATACACACACACATGTATATCTGAGCCACTTTCTGTACAGAAGAAATTATCACAACACTGTAAATAAACTATACTTTCAGTGAAAAAACGAATTTGTTGTTGTTGTCATTCAGTCGCCAAGTCGTGTATGACTCTTTGCCATCCAACCATCTCATCCTCTGCCACCCTTTTCTCCTTCTGCCCTCAATCTTTCCCAGCATCAGGGTCTTTTCAAATGAGTCAGTTCTTCACATCACGTGGCCAAAGTATTGGAGCTTCAGCTTCACCATCAGTCCTTCCAAAAAGCATTCAGGACTGATCTCCTTTAAGAGTCACTGGTTGGATCTCCTTGCAGTCCAAGGGACTCTCAAGAGTCTTCTCTAGCACCATAGTTAGAAAGCATCAATTCTTGGGTGCTCTGCCTTCTTTACTGTCCAGCTCTCACATCCATACATGACTACTAGAAAGATCACAGCCTTGACTATACGGACCTTTGTCAGCAAAGTGATGTCTTTGCTTTTTAACACATTGTCTAGTTTTGTCGTAGCTTTCCTGCCAAGAAGCCACTGTCTTCTGATTCCATGGCTGCAGTCACTACCCATTGTGACTTTAAAGCCCAAGAAGAGGAAATCTGTCACTGTTTCCATGTTTCCCCTTCTATTTTCCATGAAGTGATGGGACCAGGGGCCATCATCTTAGTTTTTTAATATTGAGTTTAAAGATTCAAATTATCAATGCAAAAAAAAAAAAAAAGCATTTTCTTCATATGCTTCCCTGAATACTTCAGGCAATCACGTCAAGGATTAAGACTAATGTAAGAGAAACCTGAAGCCCTCTCCCATTTTACCCCTAAAAACTGATAATTCCAAAAATCACTTTTTAAAAAAAATTTCTAAACATCTTACTAATATCCATAACTTATTTTTATTGCAAATACATTGGCAAAACCTTTTATTGGACCATAGCTACACCTATAGTTTAAAATTCATGCTATCTGGGTAAACACTTGGGCCTAATAAATACCTGCATATACCCATTGACTATGCCAAAGCCTTTGACTGTGTGGATCACAACAAACTGTGGAAAATTCTTAAAGAGATGGGATTACCAGATCACCTGACCTGCCTCCTGAGAAATCTGTATGCAGGTCAAGAAACAACAGTTAGAAGTGGACATGGAACAACAGACTGGTTCCAAATCAGGAAAAGAGTACATCAAGGCTGTATGGTGTCCCCCTGTTTATTTTATCATGAGAAATGCTGGACTAGATGAAGCACAAGCTGGAATCAAGATTTCCAGGAGAAATATCAATAACCTCAGATATGCAGATGTCACCACCCTTATGGTAGAAAGCGAAGAACTAAAGATCCTCTGATGAAAGTGAAAGAGGAGAGTGAAAAAGTTGACTTAACATTTAAAAAACTATGATCATGATGATGGCATCTGGTCCCATCATTTCATGGCATATAGCTGGGGAAACAGTGGAAACAGTGAGAGACTATATTTTGAGGGGCTCCAAAATCACTTCAGATGGTGACAGCAGCCATGAAATTAAAAGACGCTTGCTCCCTGGAAGAAAAGTCCATGGGGTCACAAAGAGTCAGACAAGACTTAGCGACTGATCATGAATGCAGTCAAATTACAAAAAAAAGAAATCCAGAATGACCACAACATAGAAATAAAGTGGAAGAAAGGGAAAGGAGATTGAGAGGTACAGAGATGAAAGATGAGACTAGAGAAGTAAATAAGGGTCAGATCAAGGGCCGTGTAAGGTTGTTTGAATTCTCCCAAGAGAACACAGATGAACAGATGAATACTGAAGCAGGACAGAGACCTAAGTTTTCCCTGAGAAAGAAAACTGACTTCAGTGTGCAGAACATACGAGAGGGGGAGGGTCTAGAATCATGGAAATAAGTTAATATTCAAACTTGTTCTGTGTTTACTTCAGAATAAATTTCAGTTCAGTTCAGTTCAGTCACTCAGTCGTGTCCGACTCTTTGTGACCCCATGAACTGCAGCACGCCAGGCCTCCCTGTCCATCACCAACTCCTGGAGTTCACCCAGACTCACGTTCACTGAGTCAGTGATGCCATCCAGCCATCTCATCCTCTGTTGTCCCCTTCTCCTCCTGCCCCCAATCCCTCCCAGCATCAGAGTCTTTTCCAATGAGTCAGCTTTTCGCATCAGGTGGCCAAAGTATTGGAGTTTCAGCGTTAGCATCAGTCCTTCCAGTGAACACCCAGGACCGATCTCCTTTAGGATAAACTGGTTGGATTTCCTTGCAGTCCAAGAGACTCTCAAGAGTCTTCTCCAACACCACAGTTCAAAAGCATCAATTCCTCAGTGCTCAGCTTTCTTCCCAGTCCAACTCTCACATCCATAAACGTTCAAGTAAGTATTAAACAATCAGAACTCACTAGCTAACCACTGAGTACTCTGAATTACCGAGTTAAAATGCAGTGCCTTAACTGTTACACTTAATAATTGCACTGTCTGTAATCTAAGTTGTTTACTATCTGAGATTTCACATTCAGAGAATTGATTAAATTGGGTAACTCCTCTCTTGGATGGAAGCAGTAACCTTCAATAGAATGCTAACTACCTCTGAGAATTATGTTTAACTCAGACTTTCTTTGCCACAGGCAGAAGTAATTGATTTTAGACTGGGTGAACTGTTTCTTAATGCACATTCCCACAGGGAGAATGTCATTTTAATAAGATGCTTCTATAAGCCACACGCTACTTAAAATATATGATTTCCCCTTTGTCTTCATAAGCAAAACCTGAAGGAGCCCTGCTTGTCCTTAAGGACAACTGGGAAGTAACACAATACTGAGTTGTCAATCTGCAAAGTATCTCTTTGCCAATTCATCTATCCATGCTTTGCTTTTGGCTGTAGCTATAGGTTTCCTAGAAAACACATTTATGTTCAGCTTTCTTGAACATCACTAATTTGACCTAAGTCTGCTTGCATTGGTCTTTCAGCTGTTCTCTTGATTTCATGACTTGCTGTTTTGCTTTGTTACCACTGCTGCTGCTAAGTCGCTTCAGTTGTGTCTGACTCTGTGTGACCCCATAGACGGCAGCCCACCAGGCTCCCCCGTCCCTGGGATTCTCCAGGCAAGAACACTGGAGTGGGTTGCCATTTCAAGAACACTGGAGTGGGTTGCCATTTCCTTCTCCTTGCTACCACTAGGACACAGCTAAAAATAAAAGTATCCAAATAATTGGATATTGCGGAGAGGAGGTAATACAACATAATCTCAGAGACTGAGGCAAAAGATGGAGTCTTTTAAAAATATAATGGATTGATCAGTCAAATTCTGATGTTGAGTCACAGACCTGACTCAGTGGAGTGTAAGCACTAAGGGCTACTCGAGACTATTAGCTGAAGAGTGGGGGAAACTGTTTATACATGTATTTCTAACCATGTTTATATAACCATATTTTAAGACTTTCATTTTAATGTATGCTTTCCAACTCACAAAATTATAGTAATGTCATATATTATGTTACATTTATTTATAAATTCATAAGTGTCCATATATTTGGGACTAGATTTCCTATATAATACTGTTAATGTTATGTAATCAAATTTACCACTGATTTTTCTTACTATGCAGCATCTAGTTTACAAAACCCCCACAGATAGCCTATTTCATAGGCATTTACAAAATTAAAAATAGCTGCTTTAAACTTTCCTAATGATGGCTGGTATCATAGTCCTTTGAAAATAATCATGAGAAACTTTAATCCCTCCCAAACTGCAGATGATAACCTGGTTTATTTTACAAAGTACAGAAATAAAAAAAAATTTAAATGCATTAATTATACATTTATCTTAATGGCAGCTGGAAAAGTAGAGCTAGCACATGAATTCAATGGACAATCACAGGCCGGGCACGAGGACCTGGCTTGCCAACCCCAAGGATAAGGCCATCCTGGACATGGGGCAGCCTGATCTCATAAACTACTTTCTTTTCCCTCGTGGAACAGATAGAGCTTCCCAGAAGCCAAGAGCTCACTGTTACTCAAACCTGCACCCCCTACTATCTCCATCATCCTGGAGGTGTGGGCGAAGAGCTGGCCCCTGGAACCACCTTTCAGATTTTAGCTCCAAGAAGCAGCCTGTACCATTTCTATCACCCCAAGATCATGTACCCAGATTCCAACATTTACAAGAAGTCACTCATCTACACACAGAGAGAGTTCATGGGAGGCAGCCCTCAGAGCAAGCCCTTCATTGAGGAACTCATCACCAAATTATCCAAGTTCCCTGCATCCCAGGCTCCGGACTCCAATCAAATGGCCAAGGTCAAAACTGCCTTCTGGTCTGCCCCCCATGACTCTTCATTGTGGAGACAGGATGGAGGAAGCAGACAACATCTCACAGGGAGGCAGAAGAAGAGAAGGAAGAGGAGCAAGATAATGACTCCAGAGAAAAGAATGAAGGCTTTCAAAGAAGTGCTAGAGAGAGAAACTCAGTAAGGCAATGTCCAACTTGGGAAAGATGGTCTTAAAAAATAAGAGACAGAGAAATCACTACCTTTCCAGAGGGTACCAGTCCATACTGGACCAGACACCCTTTCCATACTTCCCTGTACCGTAGAAGGTCTAACTGTTCTCTCTCTACTTATGGCAGAACCACGCTGAGCTGACAATAATTCTCAGACTTTAGCTTATAAGGCATGAGAATGGAAGCCTAGACCTCCAGATCTATCCCTATGAAATACTGCTGGTGACCAGTTAAGGGCAAACCAAGTTGCCTCCAGGTTTGACAGGTGCTTGTCAGCAGAGGCCTTCTCATGGGTATCTTCCATGCCTTCTGCAGCCCTGGGGTTGTGGGACATGGGCTTTTATCCCCATAATAAGGGAGCAGTCCTCCTCCTCTTATCCCTGGCACTGACTGTACAGGGCAAACCCAGTCTGGACTCAAGCACACACAGCATTTATGTTTGTGACCTCTCCCTGTCTCTACTCCCAAGTGAAGGTTCCCAGAAGAAACTAAGGAAAAATAAATATGATGCTTAGAGGTCAGATCTATTGGCTGTCTTGACCACTGGATGGCTAGAACCTTTAGCACTATAAGGAGGAGGGTGATAGTGAGAAGCAGCCAGACAGGCAGAGAAAGTTCCAGAAGCCTGTGTGCCCCCAAGCACCCCTCCTCACCTCACCTTTTACAGCTCCCCCATCACCTGGACCTCTAGCTTCTCAAACTCTATAGCAAGAGCAAACTCCAGCTCAAGGAGACCTCAAAAAGGCAGGCCGCCCTGCCTGTCTATCTAGTTTGCCTTGTCCTCTACTTGCAATGTGAGAGCTGGACTATAAAGAAAGCTGAGCACTGAAGAATTGATGCTTCTGAACTGTGGTGTTGGAGAAGACTCTTGAGAGTCCCTTGGACTGCAAGGAAATCCAACCAGTCCATCCTAAAGGAGATCAGTCCTGAACATTCATTGGAAGGACTGATGCTGAACTTGAAACTCCAATACTGCAGCCACCTGATACAAAGAGCTGACTCATTTGAATAGACCCTGATGCTGGGAGAGATTGAGGGCAGGAGGAGAAGGGGACATCAGAGGATGAGATGGTTTGATGGTGTCACCGACTAAATGGACATGAGTTTGAGTGAACTCTGGGAGTTGGTGATGGACAGGGAGGCCTGGCGTGCTGCGGTTCATGGGGTCGCGAAGAGTCGGACACGACGGAGCGACTGAACTGAACTGAACTACTTGCACCTCCCAAGCTTCAAAGACTCTCACTCTGAACTTGTGGCTTCCCCTAAAACCTTGGCTTAGAGCGGAGGTGTCATGTAAACCAAACCCTTGCTCACCATTAGTCTCCAGGCGATGCAGCTACAATTCTACCTTCCAGTTCCAGCCCAAATCACGGGCAGAACCCAAGCCTTCAGACCCCCTTGGATGGTATCGAGAGGCCTGGCGACAGGAGCATTTCTGAGTGTCCCGGCTCCCAGGTCCTACTCATACTCAAACCTAAAGTACACAATTTACTGGGCCTCTACTCCTTCACACTATATCTCACCTAACTCTCTGCCCTACCTTAATCACACTCCCAGCTTTTCTGCTTTACAATATGCATTTGTATATAATTATATGTCGATATGGCTATATAGATGGAGATAAAAATAGAGATCTCTGAGTCTGTATTTTACTGTCCAAAGCCTGGGCATGATGCATATGATAACGATGGGGAGGAGGGGGCACTCTGCTTAGAATTACAGGTTGCATTTTGTTCCCTTAAAAAAAAAAAATATATATATATATATATATAGAGAGAGAGAGAGAGAGAGAGAGAGAGACAGACAAACAGACAGACAGACAGATAGATGTACAAAAATGTTAGAAACAAATGGTTACCATTATATGCACACACACATTCTGTTGCTCTGCAGTGCTCCAACTAAAACACATATAAGAGGATGGAGGGCAACATCTCCATCATAACGTGAGCACCAAGATATCAGTTCATGCTTCGTATCTTATCCAGTGATGGGAATTAAACTTAAAAAAGTTATCTCCCAGCACAACACGGTGCCTTTGATAATGTCTGCACATTTTTTACAAAATGCTTACCTGAAAAAATATTATTATTATTGAGGTACCTAAAAGTTAAGTGAGTTCCATTAATAATTGTATTTTCAATTTTCTCCTCACCAAATGATCTATTTTCATGTGCTTCTAATCGTGAGAGTGTACTTAAAAATGCTATAGAGTGTAGTGCTAAAGAGATGGCACATTTCCTATTGTGCAGTAACATAAAATCAATGGCAGCCAGTCATACAAGCCTTTTCAATTTCCATCGCACATGGTATACAGCCTCTGGTTCAGTGGATAATCCAATTGTAAACAGTGACTCACTGTTAACAACTCTGGAAATAGGATTAGCAATTTCTAATTTCAAAGTGAACCTATTTCATTTTGTCCTGCAAATAAAAACAATGTATTCAGAGATTTAGCTTTTCAGATTTCAGAACTTCCCAGAAACAAAAATGTTGGACACAAATTTTTACAGTACTGATGCTATTATTGGAAACTATTGAGTATATGTCCTTAATAGCTTTTTAATAGCTTGGTACTAAAACAATGATGACAATGGTAGTAATAATAATAAAAATAAATTGAAGTTTAATCAGATTAAACTTAAAACTTGCATTGAAACAAATTAATTGAATCTCTGAAAACTTAAAATCTTGTATCTACTACTCAATGTAATCAGGAGAAGAATAAAAAATTTATGTAATACTAGAAAGCTTCATTTCCAAAACAAAAGTTTTAGGTAAAATTTTGGGCATCTGGTGTGTCTCAGAACACAGTTAAATTGAATCAGTAACCGTGTAATTTTTGTGAATTGTTTATTGTACCATTCTAAAACCTATTTTCCCCTACCTTATCTGTGAATTCCTTTAGAACATTGCCTCGATCGAAACCTATATCTCTACACTGAGTTATAGACTCTCTCAACTCCCTATTCCAAAGTACAGAGGATGGTGGCTTTATTCCGGTTCAAGAATACATAAGTGTCACTGTGGAAGGCCATAGGGTCTCTGTCAATAACACTCACTCTTGGCTTTTAAAAAATGTTCGTGCTTGAACCTTACACTCAGGGATTTCTCTAATTGGCCTGGTTCCAAACTGCTAATCTGTGTTTTTTAAACTCTACAGATATTTATATCCTATACAGCTATAGTGGGAAACACTAACCTGGATTAACCAGGGAAGGGTTACTCTTCAAAAGGAAGCCTTAGGCCATGTAACTGGGAATTAGAACCACAATATTTATTGTCCAAGCTGGTAGCAAGAAAACTGTACTGACTCCAAAGGGCAAATAAGATCAATCAAGAGATAGAATAAAGTTAGGGGACAGGAAAGTCACAATTGCAGACTGGAGGAGTTTTGTGGAATAGTTTTTATGACTTGTTATCATTAGCAAAAAGTGGATAACTTGAACAAGCCATTCCAAGTTGAAAAAACTAGGAATAAATATCTTCCTAGCTCCTCCTATGTGAAACCTGATTACCTGTCCAGACAATGAAATTATACTATCCTAATAGTGAAAGTTCTGTATTTTCCTTTGAAGTCATTAATCACCGACCTGGTTCACATTATTTTGATATGGGTAAATATTCACTAATGAGATTAGAGAAGGTCTGTGTCACTTATAAGCTTATGGTAGAGAAGTTAAAATAAGAACTCCATGTCCATGACTGACCAATTCACTTTTAAAATCCCACTCACCTTAAAATGTATAAAGTACTTTTATAGATCTGTACTCTCACTGGATTTTGGAAGCCACTAGAATTCATTCATTTATCCATCTTTTATTCTGTATTAACTATATTTGGTAAGTAATATACAAGGCACTAGACACTCAGAAAAAGTGTCTATAATCATTGTCCTCAAAAATCTCACACTCTCATAAACTAAGTAAGAGTTCCACAGCTATTAAAAAGTATATACAATACTGCATAATTAGTGATATGTTGGAAGATAAGAACAAGGTGTGAGGAGGGCAGGCACAAAAGAATTTAACAACTGCGGTTGAGAATGGATTGCTGAGGACCATCAAAATGCTTTTGAAAGGAGATTGTATTTATAGTAATTCTTGAAGCAAAGAAGAGGGTTAAGTCATTATAGTGCAAAGTCACAGTGCAAAAACTCAAACAACATCATTAAGCTTTGGTCCAAACAGGGGCCTATGTAGAGAATGACTTGGGGAAAACAGGACAAGATGAAAATAGGCCAGAAAAGATGGCCTTTTCTTTTACACCCAAGATAGTCTGAGTTCTATCGTAAAGGTAATGAAAAAACAGTTTGAAGATATCACATAAGAATCTGAACAAACAGATATCTAAGAACTGAAAGAAGCTAAATGAGAGGCAGAAACATTAGCTGTAAGACTATTAACATAATAACAGTTGAGAATCATGCTGGACAGAGCTAAGAAAGAGTCTAAGAATACAAAGAGGCCAGAATTCACCGAAGAGGCATTTAGGAATAGACAGGGTTTGTGGACAGTAGGAAAGAGTAGGGCTGGAACAGTAGAGAATGCCTCCCAAGGTTTAGCTTATGAAACCAAGTCAAACTGAAGGACCGTTTACTAAAGGGATAAAATGAAACACCTGATTTAGGACACAGACATTAAGAGGTCAGTCTTACACAACCTCAAGCTGAGGTGCCACCGGACAGCCAAAAGGAGCTCTCTTAGGAGTCGGAGATGTACCATGATGCCTGGGAGGAAACTGTACTTCAAATCAGGAATGTGAAATCATTAAACTATGTCTTTGCTATAACCATGGGTCTCCTCAGAAACACAGTTCCCAGTTTCTCCTTTCTGAGGCAGGGGAGATCACAGAGGCAGCTAAAGGCCATATTGAGGTGACAGAAAATCTGGGAGAATTCACATATTGGTCACTCAGTACATTTTTTAGGAGACAGTAGGGTTTTGGATGGAACCATGGAAAAGACAGAAACATGGAGGATGGTGGAGGATACAGGTCCAAAGAGGCGGCTAAGAAAGACAGGTCAGAAAATAGAAGGACAATGAAGCCGCCGGGAGAGGAGAGCATCTCAATGAGGAAAAAAATCAAAGAGTCAAGTTGACTATCAAATACTACTCAGAAGTTAATTGTACGAGAACCATAAACAACTCAATTTTACAATTAGAAGTTTTGCAAAACTCTGGCAAAAGTCCTTTCACTGATTGGAGTGGAATTCTAATTACAATAAGCTACGTATGAGAGGCAAGGATAAGAACCAAGGATATTCTTTTCCTACTTTTTGGCTGTTAATGGACAGAATGATATGATATAATGCCTGCAACAATATACAAGACGGAGTTCTGGATTTATTAATTGTGTTAGGTTGGAGAGGTAGAAATTTGTTAAAAGGAGTCAGTATAGAAAGAAACATTCAACTTAGGAGATTCAGCCATGACACTTGATGAACTGAAGTACCTGAGGAAATGGGATGATGTGGGATTCATGGCAAAGTAGGAGGGTATTTTTTCAGAAAAAAAGTGACTGCTTCTTATGAGAAGAGTGGATAAAAGGCTACTCGAGTGTATGCAGGTATCTTGCAGGTGAAAGGCTGAGAAACTAGAAGACTCCTCCTAGTCTAATCTAGTCTGTTTTCTCTTATTAATTCCAAGCCACAGTCTACTTCTGGGAGTCGAAGAATACAAGTAGGTTAGGGAATCTGAGAAAAATTGTGGGCACTTAGAATAATAATGCACAGGAGACTGATGAAAAGCTTGTAAGAATTCCAGGAAGATTTAAGCACCCAATCGAAACTAGAAGCTGTAAATCTGCTCTCTCCAATGGGCTTCCCTGGTGGCTCAGGTGGTAAAGAATCTGCCTGCAACGCAGGAGACCCAGGTTCAAACCTGAGTCAGGGAGCACTCTCCAACACTCCCGTAGTAATGTGATTTCCTTTACAGTGCTCAGTTGCCTGGTCACAGTAAATGACGCTCCAAGTTGACAACTGGGCCTGAAAGTGCAGCTATATAGAAAGACGTGAAGGAAAAGGATGAAGGGAAGGTTTCACGGTTTCAAGATTAAATGCAGAGGAAAATGAAATCAGGACGGAGAAACAGAAAATTAGAGAATTAAGGAACTAAGAGTTCTCTCAAATTTAACAAATGGATATATTCAGTAAGTAGACTCATAATTTACTATGGTTTGAGACAGCAATAATTTTGTTTTGTAACTTCATCATCTTCCACCATGCTTGGCACTCAGTAAATGTTTGTCAAATTAAACTTATTCTGAGACAAATAGAATTTTTTATTAAATTGAGAAATAAACCATATAGTGTCTATATTGTAAAATACTTTCTACATGGAGACAGAATATAAATGTCCTATATCCAAGTTCATACACTATTCAAAAGCAACAGCAAACTTATAAGCCTTCAATTTCAAGTTAAAACTCAAGAGTATGTGATTTAAATACCATGTTTTGGCCCCAATCCATGGATCAAACCCAGGTCTCCTGCATTGCAGGCATATTCTTTACCAGCTGAGCCACAAGGGAAGCCCAAGAATACTGGAGTGGGTAGCCTATCCCTTCTCCAGGGGATCTTCCCAACCCAGGAATCGAACTGGGGTCTCCTGCATTGCAGGCGGATTCTTTACCAACTGAGCTATCAGGGAAGCCCTCTATATTTTGGCCAGCAAGATCTAATTCTAAAACTAGATGAGTCATCCTGTTTATGGGATATTTTAAGTAAGGACTGCATTGCATGGTGAAAAGACTCTGTCAGAACCTAAAATGAACACAGGGGAAATACAGCAAATTATACACAATTTTTATTGTTGGCTTTTTCCACAGAAAAGTAGTTACTGGAATTTGACTTCATTCTGCTGAAGAAATTGTTCCTAGGGATGCGTATATTAACAATTATGTGCAAGAATATCTACCATTCTCATTTTAGAGGGAAAAAGTCCTTAGATATCTCTTAAGCCAAGCATTTCATCAAACAGCATAAAAAGCAAGTCCTGAAAAACACCTCTTCAGGTTATGTGTTTTCAACATCATGTGGAGAGTAAGCAGCTGCAATGCTTGCCAGGATCAAACTCTTCCATGATAGTGAAAAACCACTGGAATGGTAAAGACTTTCCCTAGCTTATTTCTGTAAGTATGTGTATCAGGGAAATTAGTAAAACAGCCATGATTTCAACTAAAGGGATTTCTTTCCACCTACCCTTTACAAAAGTACTGTGGGCTGCAAATCCTTCTCATGCATTCTTTTTGTGTGGCAAATGAGCAACAGAAAAATTAAAATAGGTCATAGCACACACACATGTGTGTGTAACATGCATACACAGAGATACAAATGACAGGAAGACAAAAACAGAGAAGAGTGACGAAGATAAGAAGCTATAGGAAAATGCATCACTCACAGACGCAAGTTTCTTGCTCTGGATAATTAGAAATAGGCCATATTCACATTTTTTTCCCCAAATCCCTTTGACTCACATGGTAATTAGCTATATTTTCCATTTTGGTTGAGACATACTGTATATCATGTGCAGTGTAGCTCTGGGCTCAAGAGGGAAATGGATAATCAGGAGAATATTTTTCAATGTCTCTTCTCTGTAAAGATTTACTGAGTTGTCTCTAATGTACACTGACAGCTTCTGCGTTAAAATTTGAGGCAAGCAGACATCGATATTGTCACACTGGAAAAAAAAAAAGCCTCTCTCCTCTCATTTTCATTCTGTTAAAATAAATCAGGTCCATATCTTTTAATATTTTATTAGAATTGTTCATTTCTGAAGGTCAAGAGCAAAAGGACTTTTCAAAGTTTAAAAAAGATTCAAAAAAGGTGGCAGCTAATTGATAGACTCCAGACACCGGTAAAAAAGTCTGGACTAGCAGCTTAAAAGGCATATTATTTCCTTGCCGAAGTTGCTCATGTCAGTTACCAATGCAACTTAATTTTAGTGTATCCTACATTAAAGTTATTTGTTTGAAAATCACAGAAATCTATTCTAGACAACTTAACAAAAAGAAATTTATTAGAAGGCTGTCAGGGTGTTAGTAAATGGATGCATTCCAATGCTGGAAAACCCAGGATTAGAATCAAAGCAAGAACACATTGGAACTGCTTTTCTGAAAAACTGAAAATACCGCTGAAATAATTGAGTTCCAGTTATTTATTCCATCCAGTTTCATTCCACTGGAGATTTAAAATTCCAAAAGAGAGGATCTTTCTGGATAAACTTAGGTTTCACACATACCCCTTGACTGTAACTGTGAATTCAGATGTGGCAATCCCTTCAGCTTCAGTACGTCAAAAACAAAAACAAAAAAACTAATTGATTCCACCTTCCAGACTACATACAATAGCAGAGAGATCACCTTTCAAAAAAAAAAAAAAGTGAAGATATTGACAAGAAATGGAAATTGATTCTGGACAGTAAAAACATAAAACCTATCCCTCTCTAGTCAAACTTCCTAGTGTTGATTATGAAAGGGAAAAAATGTATTTTATTACTACTACTGTTTGTTCAGCTGTGAAGTCATGTCCGACTCCTTGTGACCCCACGAACTGCCGCACGCCAGGCTTCCCTGCCCCTCTCTATCTCCCTGAGTTTGCTCAAACTCGTGTCCACTGAGTCAGTGATGCCATCCAACCGTCTCATCCTCCATCACCCCTCTTCCTTTTGCCCTCAAATTTTCCCTATTATTCTAAGTGCCTCACTTTGCAAATATGCCTATTATCATACATACAAGAAAATGTATACACTATTAAAATTTCCCAATACCTAGACAGCAAAGGATACACGGAAAATCTGGGACAAGTGCCCCCCTCAAGTGATAATGTTTATGAATATCTTTGTTTACCACCAGCAGTCCGAGTGCCTGTGGGACCAACAATCTATTTATTTTTGTCTAGAGTCACAAATCAAACTATATTTATACATCTGGTGAGTCACCATAGTATACTGTGGAGATAGTCATTATGTCCTGGCCCAAGGAAGAGAAGAGGGATCACCTCAGATACCATTTCATTCATGCTTCAGACTAGCATGAAAATCCTGAAAGTAAGTTCTGACTGCATGAACACCTGAGAGAAATTTGCATCAGATAGTTTTGATCTGACAGTCATAAACATTAAACGCTGGTAACATTTAATGTTGTAGAAGTTTCATATACCTACCTTCATGAAGCACTATCTGTTCTGAGCAAAAATAAACCACCAAGAAAAGAATCAAATAGCTTCAGTTTAATGTGATGACTAATAATGCTTAACACCAAGTAAAACTCTAAATTCCGTATCAGTGGTCCCAACAACTTATATATTTTCCAAATTAATAATTGTCTAAGTGCAAATAAATCTTTATGATATGAGCATTATCTTTAATGTATATTGTGCATTGTTTAATAAATAATTCTTATATAGTGAAAAATCAATGAACAAGTTTAAATAATTCCCCAAAACTTTAAATCATTTTATTTATGAACAGAGACGATATTTTGATACAACTTCCAAAGCATGTTACATACATATTTCTTAGAAGGTAACTGAGAAACATTTTTGCCCAAACATTATTTCATTAGATTCTCAATGCTCTAAACATGTATATTGCATAGTTCAGACAAGTCAACACAGAAAACAAGATTGGGTCCGGACAATAATCAGCAGGCTCCTGAATATCAGAAATACATGGCTAGAAAAAAAGGTTATGAAAGCTAATACACTGTCTACTTTTGACATTTCACTTTTGGGGGACCAGGAAAAAAAACAACTGTCACTTTGAACATTAACTCCGGGTTTTTTTTTCCAATAGCCTCTAATTTCCAAACTTCTAATAGGAAACCTACTGCTGTATATTTGCATCTCAAATACCTCCCTGCTAATCCTCTTTTTCCATCCTCAGTAGGTCTTCATGGAGCACCAGCAAGCAGCTCAGTACTAGAATATATCAAATGGTTTTCCAAAGAAATATGGCAACATATTGTCACAATCTGGGACTGCTGTGAGTATGAGAGGTTTGCATAAAGCATTATCTTAAAATAGATATATTTATATAGAGCAAAAGCTTCCCTGATAGCTCAGTTGGTAAACAATCCACCTGCAATGCAGGAGACCTGGTTCGATTCCTGGGTCAGGAAGATCCCCTGGAGAAGGGATAGGCTACCCACTCCAGTATTCTTGGCCTTCCCTTGTGGTTCAGCTGGTAAAGAATCCCCCTGCAATGGGGGAGACCTGGGTTCAGTCCCTGGGTTGGGAAGATCCCCTGGAGAAGGAAAAAGCTACCCACTCCAGTATTCTTGTCTGGAGAATTCCATGGACTGTATAGTCCATGGGGTCACAAAGAGTTGGACATGACTGAGTGACTTTCACTCACTCATTCGTGCAGAGCAAACCATATGTTTATTGTATTTTGTTGGCAAAACATATCCCCCCTCATATGCACACAGAATCAAACTTTTAGGATTAGAAGAAAGTGAGCAGATAAACTAGACTGTTTTTTCCTAAAGACAACAAGATTATTTTAGGTAGGGGAATATTAATTTTTAATAAGCCTATTATTTATGAATCAAAAAATCATGACTGAGACATCAACTGCCTTATCTCCCAGACATGTGCATTATAAAGAAATTAAAGGTTTTTTTGTTGTTTGGTTTGGTTTGGTTTTGGTTCTGATTTGGTTTGTTTTTTCAAAAGGTTATTTTAGAATGCCAACAATTTTTGAATACAGGTGGAGATAATATATGTATTCATTATCCTACTGGAATTTTTCTATATGTTAAAATACTTATAGTATGAGTTACTTTATGCCTCTCTGCATTTTGCATATATTGAACTTCTACATCTGCTCCACTCAATAATTCTAATCATCTTTAAGCTCAAACGTCACTTCCTCAGTGAGGTGACCTGTGCACACAAATCTAGGCTCTCTCATCTGTAACTTCACGTTTATGGTACTTGAACAATGATATTTGTTGCATTCTTCTATGATTACTGGTTGTCAAGACCAAAACTTCCACTTTCAAGATATCAACTGCAAATATGCATTAAAATCACATGGAGAAAGTTTGTAAGTTACTGATATCATTGCCATCTAGTCTTGGTGAGGAATAACTGTCTATATTTTTGTAAAGTCCTCAAGTAAAGTGCTCATCAATAGCTAAGACTAACTGCACTAAACCATAAACTCCTCAATGCCAAAGAGCTTTTCTTGCTTATTTGCCTACAACTTGTTGATTCAAACACATGGCAGACACAAAGCAATGTTTAGGGAAGCGTACAACGTACTCCTAAATATTAATGATGATGATTAAGATAGAATGTGTGGCAAAAACCACCACAATATTGTAAAGTATTTAGCCTCCAATTTAAAAAAAAAGAAATATATAGAGAAGTACAGGTTGAGCTGGGAGACCAATCAGGATTCAATCAACAACCCATGGAGCCCTGTATATCCCTGATCTTTAAGGAAGACTTGGCTGAAGAGACAAGAATGATGAGAGGATCATCCATTCTAGCAGAACAAACTGCTTCCTGTATTCAGGCATAAAACTGTATTAAAGAAGAGAAAATGCTTCCTGCAGAGGGGATCACAAGCTTCTGGTTGTCATTCCTCTAAGATCAAAAGCTTCTAACACACCAATGTGACTATAAACTTTCTATTAAAAAAAGAACTACGTTGCATTTAAATATTTTCAGGTGATTGTGAGAATATTTTCATGAAATTTTAAAAGGTGAACTAACTTTATTACAGGTCATTTTATCATTATTAGAGTCTCATATCTCTTTCCTCTGTAAAGCCACATAATTTTTCTATGTCCTTTAAAATAGTTCCTTTAACCTAAGCATTCTGAATACTATAAAAAAAACGGTTTACTCCACATAATTTAAATAATTATATCAGGCATGAGGTTTAGTGAGTAATGAGTCACTCTCTGAACTAAAATTTAAGAAAAAACATCCCTGCATCAAGGAGAGCCCATTCATGATGAATGAAGCATGAGCAAGTGCTTCCTGAGGATATTCTCCCTTCCTTTCATCTACTGTTATTCACACATAAAACTATTCCTTCTTGCCTAATGTTGCTTTCTTTTTATGAATACGATATTGGAGGATTTCACCTGTTAACAGAAACTCAAATTTTGGAGTCTAATTCAATATATAATACCAATAACATATTAAACAGGTAGCAAAAGGTTAGCATTATAAAGTCATGGACATTGCTGTAATCACCTGTGTATCCCCAAATTCTGGAACAAGACTGGTCTGGAAAACCAGTCACATGACAAATATTTGTTAAATAAACCAGTGAATTAATAATATTAGATCTACTCTTCTTTAGAATAAACAGAATGAGCCAAAGCAAAGTAATGCTCAAAATTCTCCAAGCCAGCCTTCAGTACATGAATCGAGAATTTCCAGATGTTCAAGCTGGATTTAGAAAAGGCAGAGGAACCAGAGATCAAATTGCCAACATCTGCTGGATTGTAGAAAAGGCAAGAAAATTCCAGGAAAACATCTACTTCTTCTTCATTGACGATGCTAAAGACTTTGACTGTGTGGATCACAAGAAACTGTGGAAAATTCTTCAAGAGATGGGAATACCAGACCACCTCACCTGCCTCCTGAGAAATCTGTATGCACGTCAAGAAACAACAGTTAGAACCAGCCATGGAACAAAGGACTGGTTCCAAATTGGGAAAAGAGTATGTCAAGGCTTTATATTGTCACCCTGGTGATTTAATTTATATGCAGAGTGCATCATAAGAAACGCCAGCCTGAATGAAGCACAGGTGGGAACCAAGATTGCCGGGAGAAATATCAATAACTTCAGATATGCAGATGACACCACTCTTGCGGCAGAAAGTGAAGAACTAAAGAGCCTCTTGACGAAAGTGAAAGAGAAGAGTGAAAAAGTTGGCTTAAAGCTCAACATTCAGAAAACTAAGATCATGGCATCCAGTCCCATCACTTCATGGCAAATAGATGGGGAAGCAATGGAAACAGTGACAGACTTTACTTTCTTGGGCTCCAAAATCACTGCAGATGGTGACTGCAACCACGAAATTAAAAGATGCTTGCTCCTTGGAAGAAAAGTTATGACCAATCAAGACAGCATATTAAAAAGCAGATATATTCCTTTGCCATCAAAGGCCCATCTAGTAAAAGCTATGGTTTTTGCAGTAGTTATGTGTGGATGTGAGAGTTGGACCATAAAGAAGGCTGAGCACAGATGAATAGATGCTTTTGTCCTGTGGTGTTGGAAAAGACTCTTGAGAGTCCCTTGGACTGCAAGGAGATCAAACCAGTCCATCCTAAAGGAAATCAGTCCTGACTATTCATTGGAAGGACTGATGCTGAAGCTGAAACTCCAATAGTTTGACCACCTGATGGGAAGAACTGACTCACTGGAAAAGACCCTGATGCTGGGAAAGATAGAAGGCTGGAGAAGAAGGGGACGACAGAGGATGAGATGGTAGGATGGCATCACTGACTCAATGGACATGAGTTTGAGCAAGCTCCAGGAGATGGTGAAGGATACAATAAAAGTCAATGTATGTTAGTCTTCCTGTTATAAAACATATTATTTTTTCACTCAAAAACCTAGACTTCAGATAATCCAGAGTAGAATACTCTATCAGCTTAAAAGTTGCAGTCAACCACAGTGCCAAGACTATCAGTTGACATTCTTCCTATCCCTCTAAATCCTGGGCTACAGTACCCTTGAAAATATTCCAGAGTTGCAGAGGGATGTGAAGTTTTTATCCAGTAAACCATGCATAGTTTTGAAAATAATTAAAATTACAAGACCACCCAGATATGGACATAGTACATTTTAGTATGTATAAGAAAATGCATTCTTTTCTACAACTGATATGTTTATAAAATGGGGGATTTGGTTTCCTACCACCAAAGACCCAGAAACTTGAAAATTTTATCTCCCTACTTAATCATAGTTTAGAAAAAAAAAATCACATGTCTGATACCATAGAATCTCTAATCTGGTACACTTTTTAAAACTTTGTTGGGTACAATATTATTAACAAAGAAATATATCTGGACTAGCATGTTGTGCAGAGATCTCCATGCCGTTAACATTGCTATTAATAGCCAGGAAATTCAGAACCTCTTACTTATTCTCTCACTGTTTGCCCCTGATGTCAACTCAGTCAGAATGATTTGTTTAAAACAGGTAATTCAGTAGGCACCTCAAGAAGTAATGAGGAATGTATAAACCTGGCCTGCCCAATTTCAAATGAAATACAGGAGAGAAATGCATATTAATGTAAAATGACTATAAATCAAAAGCTATTTCATTTTCTAAGGTAGTGTAAAAGCCAAACCTGTTTGAAACCATAACTCAGCTGTCATAATCTCTTAGATAGAACACTGACCTTCCTTAGAAGTTTCTGTCACATAGAAGTGAATGGATCAGGAGGAGCAACACTAAATCTTACGGCATTACTGAGAGCCAGGTACTTGAAAGTAATTTAGCTCACTCGAGCAAGTCCTTAAGCACAAGTCCCACTTTCCTAGATACAGATTCCTTGTACTATACATGTACATACACTGGCATAAAATGCATTCACTGAGTAGACCCTACAAAGAGAATTCATTGTGTATTCCATGCCTGTGCTTACAGATTTTTTTTCAATCAATATTGAACTTGATGCTCCAATGTTTTCAAGAAACAGTTGAAAGATTTTGCATTGTAATTCCTAAAGCCACATTGTCTGATTAACTTCAGAATGTATATTTTCTCTTGGTATTTTACATTTATTATTAAAAATAGCAGTAGCTAACATGATTGCTTGGCTGCATACCTCTCTGAAATGAATTATTCTATTAAAATTGTGATTTTCAATGTTAAGCCTGAGGTAGGAAATGGGTTTGAATCTAAAATCATGTTATTCAAAGTAGGAACTGGTGCTAGGGATAAAATTAAAAAAAAAAAATTCTTTTACAAATAGGGATTAAAGAACAATCTGCCTTTGGAACTCATGGGACTTTTAAACTGGAAGGTAATAAATGATGTTTATTAGGCTTCATTTGCAATTTGTCACTGGATTTTCAACGAAAAGCTGGTATTGTTTCTACACACAATAATTACTTCATCATTACCTATCCCCAAAGGTATGAGAAGATTAAATTGTTTCTTTAAAAGCTTTTTATAACTATGTCAGAATTTCTTATGATAAGGAGGGTAAGATGTGGAGTATAGAGAGATTCAAGCAACTATTACGAACTGAATTAGAAATGGGCGGATCCATGTTCCATCCCCAGAACTTCCTCTTAATGAAAACCTGCCGATCTCTAAAGAGCTTTTAAGAGAAGAGAGTATAATATCCTTGGTTTTATTTAAAACTCAACTGATAATTTTCTGGGTGATGTACACTGTACCTCAATTTTTTACTTATAAGATGTTCAAGTTAGGTACTTAAACACTAAAAATGAATACCTGGCATATAGTAAATGCTGAGTTTCTACCAAAAAATCGTATATTAAAGCACAATTTTAAATTACTTGTATAATTACTAAATGAATGATCGACATAATTTCTTTATGTATACAGAGCACTATGATACATGATGAATAATTTTTCTTTTTAAGAATGCATAGTCCCTGACTTCACAAATGCCACAATATACAGAAAAGTGAAAGTGAAAGTTGCTCAGTCGTGTCCGACTCTTTGCGACCCCATGGACTCTACAGTCCATGGAATTCTCCAGACCAGAATACTGGAGTGGGTAGCCTTTCCCTTCTCCAGGGGATCTTTCTGTCACAATATACATGGTAAAGCCAAAACCAAGTTTTTAATGGCTTCACTCAGGTTTCCAGAGTCATTTATAGATGGACCACGAACCATTTTCTAACAGCCTCATGGCCGCCCCTCACACTGCACGAGCAGAAACAGGAGGCCCGGTGACTTTCAAGGAAGCTCAGCCTGACATGACCTAGTTTCTTGAGAAAGACAGTACTAGACAAATATGCCTTTTCACGTTCCTCACCCTTAAGCTCTTTTAAGAGCTTACAGAGAAACAGGTTTCAACTAACTCCAAGTTATAAGAAAGCAATTACTCTATTGTATGAAATCTGGAAATACGTCTTCTGGTACCAAAATCATCAATTTGATAGCCCCCTCCCCCGATCCTCCTAAGACCCCTGTGGTACAGCTTGTTGCCTGGAACAAAAATATTACAATACGCTAGTGATTCCTGCCCCCCACCAGTTCCTCAGCCACATGCCCTGCTTTTATGAGCATCATCACTTCTCCCGTATCTCAGAACTCCTCTCATATTTACTCTAAAGACAGAAAAAAAAAAAAAAAAATTTAAGCCATTCCCAAAACAACCATTACAGAGAACTGCCACTAAACTCTACCTTACAGGACTCATTCACAAAATCTGACTCTGTCTCTGACTAGTCGGCAGATGTTTGAATTCCCTATTATTACAAATAATGGCAAACTAGAGGCCAGCTACACAGCAAAAGTGGCTCAGACGGTAAAGAAGCCGCCTGCAATGCAGAAGACCCAGGTTTGATCCCTGGGTTGGGAAGATCTCCTGGAGTAGGAAACGGCAACCCAACCCAGTATTCTTGCCTGGAGAATCCCATGGGCAGAGGAGTCTGGTGGACTATATTTCATAGGGTCACAAAGAGTTGGACAGGACTAAAGCAACTTATATGCATGCTCACAGCAAAAGAGAAAAAAAAATATTTGTCTGATGTCATAAATTTGTTCTGAGAAAAATAATTTAGGTATACGTCATTTAAAGAATGTTCGGTTCAGTTCAGTTGCTCAGTCCTGTCTGACTCTTTGCAACCCCATGGACGGCAGCACGCCAGGCCTCCCTGTCCATTACCAATTCCTGGAGCTTGCTCAAACTCATGTCCATTGTGTCAGTGATGCCATCCAACCATCTCATCCTCTGTCATCCCCTTCTCCTCCTGCCTTTAATCTTTCCAGCATCAGGCTCTTTTCTATGAGTCAGTTCTTCGCATCAAGTGGCCAAAGTAACATAAAGAGGAATAATTAGAAAGAAAGAAAATGGGAAGTGTTAAGAAAATACTTAGGTGAGTATAACTTTTTTCAAGAGTATTTTCATAAGATTGCAAAGAATGGAAGATAAATATCCTTTGCCTCTGGGAACTACCTGATTATCAATCACCAACTTTTATAAGGTTCCAGAGGTACCAAGTAACCTAAGCCATGAGAGAGAAGATGATTTGTAAGTTATAAATTAAAAGAATTGTCACATCTCAATGAAGGGACTGCATTCCTGCTGAGGAAGTGATTAAAGGAGTGAAGTATAGGGAAGGTGACTACAAAGACAAATCGTTCATGTCCTCATTGATGAATAAAAGAAATTCACATCAGGAGCAACTATAGCTGCAAAGAAGAATATCTATTGATAGCATATTTTCTTTAATCAAGATCTTAATTACAGGGTGAACATTGCATTCACTCTCATAATTTCAAAGGCTAGCTATATTCTGCAGACTTCCCAAAGTTTATTTCTGAATCAGACTTCAGTTGAACTTAATATGTTTATCTCTAAAGTCTACAGCACATCCCAAAGGCAATTCACACTCAGCAGGTCCAAATATTGACCTTATTTATTTTACTACTGGCCAATTCTTACTCATTTGGACAATTATTTACCCAATATTTACTCAGTGTATGCACTTGGCATTGTTTTAGAAGTTGGCAATATGATAGAGAAAAAAACTTTTCACAAATGTCTTACACAAGGAGTTTATATTCTATTGCATATGCACAAAGTAGGATAAAATGAAATATACCTGATAATGATAAATTCTAAAAAAATCAGAGCAGGAAACAGGGAGGAGTTTTAGACAGTGGGGTCGTCTTGAAGAATTTGATCCTCTTTCTGTGTTTGTGGTCTCAGAATGTCACCAACACACACTCAACCGCCAATCCAAAGACAAAGACTGCTGTTCAATGTTGCAATTATTCTATATCCATAATAACTCTCCAATTCATTCAATTGTTTCCTTCCCACTGCTATGACATTAGGTCAGCCTGACATTATCTTTTGCTGGAATAATTACAACAAACCTCTAAAAGGTCTCCCTAGCCCCAGTCTTGCACAGCTTGAATCTATTTTTCATACTGTAGCAAGAGAGAGCTTACTAACACACAATTGTTGGGGTGCTCAGGTCTGTCTGCATAACGTCCAAACAAGCTATTTTCTCCTCTCTCTTCTTCTCCACCACATCTCTCTCTATTTCACATTGTACTTTCAAGCCATACACTGAGCTACTGACAATCCCCTGACTTTGTCATACTTATTATTGCTTCTACATGTGCCATTTCCTTTTTCTGAAGTACTTCTCATTCTCCCCCTTACTCCCTTTTCTCTTCCCCGCCTCTTTTATTTTCAACTGGGTAAATTCTACTAACTTTTCAATTTAGACACCACCTTTTGCAGGGATGCCTGAGACTCCCTGGAACTCGCTCCTAGGGCTTCCCAGCACATATTGTGTGTATGCATATGAGAAATCTTACATTATATTGAAAACACAATCACTTAGATGATACAATGATACTTTATGATATTAACTTGAATTTCCTTTTCCCTCTCTTTAATTCAAATAGGTAGTTGGTGATGTAAATGGTGCTTCAGGGAGAGATGCATCAGAGTGTGTGTGTGTTAAGTCGCTCAGTTGTGTCCGACTCTTTGTGACCCCATGCACCGTAGCCCACCAGGCTCCTCTGTCCACAGGACTCTCCAGGCAAGAATACTGGAGTGGGTTGCCATTTGCATCAGAGTAGACAGGAAAAATAGCCCATGAATCTTTTGACTTCCAAAGGATGGAGAGGATTTCTAGGTGGAGGCAAAATAACTAGGTTTGTATCATGAAGGAAAACAGATTTCCCTGCTAACAAAAAGAAAATATTCCGTCATGGGGGCAGGAGGGGTTAGAGAACAGAGATCTATGGGGCCAAGAGCAGAGAGGACTTGGGGTTGGCTCCCAGAGCAGAGTCCAGCAGGCTGAGTAACTGTGTGGTATGTGTCTGCAGTTTTCAGACAGCCGTACCCCAAAAGTAACACGAGAGGCAGAGGGCCGCTGGACCCGAAATCCCCACGGGGGCAGACTGGCAGGTGACTCGGGGATATTCCGGAGCACTGGGGACTCAGGACTTCATGCCTTGGCAATGCACGTGAGTCCAGATGGTCATGGTGTGACTGAGGTGGAGAGATTCTCAAAAGGACCGAGGGCCAGTGTGGAAGATGTGTCTGACTGTCTCCTCAATAGCTATCGACTCTTCCACCCTGTTAACAACCTATTTTAGAACCTGTTTTCTTCAGGCTGTCCATGTGCCCAAGAGGAAAAAAAAAACACTCTGATTTCCAGCTTCCCTCGCAGCTCAGAGAGCTCAACAAGATGTAAGCCTAAGTCTTTGGAGGGACTTCCTGGAAAGTCCTTGAAACGTGTCAACCCAACAGGCATGGAGACTTTGCCCTTTGCCTTCGCTCAATTTCTTGCCTATAAATTAAGTGGTGACGCTGAAGACTGTCTTTATCACTGCACCATTCCCAACAAACAACACACAGCATAGTTGTCATTTAATAACTATTATTCAAAGAGTTAACAAATACATGGGGGAACACTGCTCTCTGTAAATATAAGAGGTAATAATATAACAGAAGACTATGTAGCTCACGTATTCCTCCGGAGTAAGGACATACATATTATCCATATTGGACATATTAGGTACACAGAGCCTGATGTCATTTTTTAAGATAATTACCTCTTAAAAAATACCAAATGACTTAAAAAAAAAACTATTCAGAATCACCTTTTATTCTAATAGTATGAGGACTTTCCCTTAGCTCTCAGTGCATAACCCCAAAAGCTGTCCGCCCATGCTGGTTTTCCCATGAAAAGTCAGGTACAAGCCAGGAAAGACTAGTTTATGCAAGAGTGGTCTCCAGCCTTCAAGCCCCAGAGACGTATCAGCAAGAACGTCCTCCTCGAGCTCTTGCTAGGCCCACTGCCAGTCCCGGTGGCTCTCCAGGGTGGCTTTCCGCTCAGAGTGGGCTCAGTACTCCAGCTGCCTTAGTCTCTGACACCGTCATGTCAACACATGCTTCCACAGTCTCAACAGCAGGACAGCAGAGTGCTTAAGAATCTCTTATCAGATATCAAACGTTGGGACAGACAGTGACACATGTCACTGCCACCCACAACACACTGCCAGAACTAGTAACAGAGGCTTGCCCTATTGCAGGGCTACGAGGAGGTGTATGCCTCCCAGGCTTCCGAAAGGAAAAAAAGAAATGGGCACGATGATCCTTTACAGTGTCATACTCAGGCACTTTTTAGAAGGAACATTCTCATATCCCTAAAGACAAAGGTTCTGAACTTGTTACTTTCAGGATCTCTATATACTCATAAATTATAGAGGGCTGTGAGTATGCACGTGTGTGTCCTGGGCTCAGTCCTGTCTGACTCTTTGCATCCCCTGGACTAAGCCTGCCAGGCTCCTCTGCCCAGGGGAATTTTCAGGCAAGAATACCAGAATACAGTGCCGTGCCATGCTCCAGGGGATCTGCCCGACCCAGGGATCAAACCCGCATCTCTTGCATCTCCTACATTGGCAGGTGGATTCTTTACCACTAAGTTACCTGGGAAACATAATAGAGGCCCTTCAGAGCTATTTTTTTTCCCCTAAGAGCTATTTTTGATGTTGGTTTTGTCTATTAACATTTGAAATTAAAGCTGAGAATTTTAAAATATATCAATTCATTTTAAGAGAAAAGTAATACATCCATCATATTATAACACTGAATCAGTTCTAATGAGGTGGATGAAACTGGAGCCTATTATACAGAGTGAAGTAAGCCAGAAGGAAAAACATCAATACAGCATACTAACACATATATATGGAATTTAGAAAGATGGTAACAATAACCCGGTGTACGAGACAGCAAAAGAGACACTGATGTATAGAACAGTCTTATGGACTCTGTGGGAGAGGGAGAGGGTGGGAAGATCTGGGAGAATGGCATTGAAACATGTAAAATATCATGTATGAAACGAGATGCCAGTCCAGGTTCGATGCACGATACTGGGTGCTTGGGGCTAGTGCACTGGGACGACCCAGAGGGATGGTATGGGGAGGGAGGAGGGAGGAGGGTTCAGGATGGGGAACACATGTATACCTGTGGCGGATTCATTTTGATATTTGGCAAAACTAATACAATTATGTAAAGTTTAAAAATAAAATAAAATTAAAAAAAAATAATAATAATTTTTAGTGAAAAATATATGTCCAAATGAAACAAAAAAATATTTGAGAAGTGGTAGTTTTTAATTATTATTTTTGGAAATCTTTATTAAACAGAAGACAGCTACTTACTTTCACGTATCTGCTTCTGCATTCGATTTGTTATGATATCACATGTAGCCTCTGGAAATGCTTTAACATGTACCCATGCCTTTATCAGTAAAGGCAAATAATATCTTTGCATTATTCCAAAAAACGTCTGACCTCACGGAACCCCTGAAAGGACACAGAGAAGCACTGCTTTGAGATGGCTAATGTGACTGCTCAACGGCACAGCCAACTGCACAGAGGTAAAGTGCTCGCTGCTTATAATGTCTCCTGTTTTTCTTTACTTTTGCTCTAAAAGTTTTGTACAGTCAACTCACTGTGCTTTGATTGAGAAGAAGTCAGTGCCTCAATCAAGGGATAAACTTGCCTGCTCGTTTTTCCAGAAACAATCCGTGAAGAATGTCCCCATTATCTTAAATAATAGTATTGTTTTCTTCTGGGGTGCGTGCCTCTTCAGCTTGCTGAGTGAATCCATCTGTCATTTTCTGATCAGCCGCTGAATAGGCACATTTGATTTCACATCCCCTTACATCCCACTCTCTCTATCTGTCAGGCCCCTAAGCTCAGTCTCGGGGACCTTATCCTTAACACACTCTTTCTTTCTACCTGTGGGGTTTCTTATCTGACCCTGCTTTGTGGATGGCCCTTTGGTTTAAATCCCTTTATCAATGTAACTCATGGCTTCTCTAAAATATTAACAGTATGAAAGCAAACAAGCCCCTTCCTTTCTCTGTCCTCATCAAATATTTCCCAGGAATCTCACAATCTCTGCCTTGTGTGAAGCTGTAGAAAAGGGGAAAACCCTGAACCTGGTACCTGACCAGGCATGGCACGGACCTTGTAGGGATCTTGCGACCCCTGGGGAAAGACAGAGACTTACCAAGGAGGAGAAACTCACACTTGCCTGCACAGAGCTTCCGCAAGCAGGCACGGTAGTCCTGGGCTGGAGGTCCCAGCCAGTGATTGCGCAGAAGCAGCCCAGACTACCGGCCAGTGCTGGCAGAAGGGCTGTGCGTGTCAAGGCAGCTAATTCAACAACGACGGTGGACACCACGCGAGGGCCGGGGGCCGACTCTTACCCAACCTCTTCCTGAGAGACCCGACGACCTCTGGAAGGACCTGTGTGATCCAGGCCTCTGCCTCTGCGGCCTCCCAGAGAGACACCCAGACCCCTGGGTGGCCTGACAGGACAGGACAGAGCATCAAACAGCCTGAGTTCAGATCACGGCCCCCTGGCTGATGGACTCTGAAGAGAGAGGCTTTTTCCCGACTCTAAGATCAATTAATCATTCCTTTAGAGTTCACTCTCCTCAACCAAGAGAAGGATGGTTACTCTTCACACTCACTGACCTCTATCACTCGATGATACAAGCCGAGTCTGAACAGGCCATCTGTATATTAGCAAATATCTTGACATGTGTTCCTTTTTCATCATCTTTACCACATACCTTATGGAAATTCTACAACTATTAATTATTATTTCATTTTTAATCATCATCTGAAATTCAGAACAAACTCTAGCCACTATCATAAAATTGCTCCCTGAGAAAAAGAGCAAAGTAAGCAGGACATCCCACAAGATAGCTATTCACAGCTTCTCCTTAAAGTGGGAGGAGCAAACCAAACAGTTAAATTGTTAGTAAAATATTTAAAGAATTAATAATCATGTAAAATATGTCTGTAACTTGAGAAACTGAGATTCTCTAAATGCTATCTTCAAATACCATGGCCTATTAAGAGATATTTTCATGGATAAGCAATCAAGTCCTACTGTATACCACAAGGAACTATAGTTAATATCCTGCAATAAACCATGATGGAAAGGAATATTTTTAAAACTTTATTTTATTTTTATTAGTTTTGCCAAATATCGAAATGAATCCGCCACAGGTATACATGTGTTCCCCATCCTGCACCCTCCTCCCTCCTCCCTCCCCATACCCTCCCTCTGGGTCGTCCCAGTGCACCAGCCCCAAGCATCCAGTATCGTGCATTGAACCTGGACTGGCGACTCGTTTCATACATGATATTTTACATGTTTCAGTGCTATTCTCCCAAATCTCCCCACCCTCTCCCTCTCCCACAGAGTCCATAAGACTGATCTATACATCAGTGTCTCTTTTGCTGTCTCATACACAGGGTTATTGTTACCATCTTCCTAAATTCCATATATATGCATTAGTATACTGTATTGGTGTTTTTCTCTCTGGCTTACTTCACTCTGTTAAAAAGCATACATTTGAATCAGTTCAAATGAGGAATATTTTAAAAAGGAATATATGTGTATAACTGAGTCACTTGAAGTTAGCGCAACACTGTACATCAACTATCAGATCAGATCAGACGCTCAGTCGTGTCCGACTCTTTGCAACCCCATGAATCGCAGCGCGCCAGGCCTCCCTGTCCATCAACAACTCCCAGAGTTCACTCAGACTCACGTCCATCGACTCAGTGATGCCATCCAGCCATCTCATCCTCTGTAGCCCCCTTCTCCTCTTGCCCCCAATCCCTCCCAGCATCAGAGTCTTTTCCAATGAGTCAACTCTTCGCGTGAGGTGGCCAAAGTATTGGAGTTTCAGCTTCAGCATCATTCCTTCCAAAGAAATCCCAGGGCTGATCTCCTTCAGAATGCACTGGTTGGATCTCCTTGTAGTCCAAGGGACTCTCAAGAATCTTCTCCAGCACCACAGTTCAAAAGCATCAATGCTTCGGCGCTCAGCCTTCTTCACAGTCCAACTCTCACATCCATACATGACCACAGGAAAAACCATAGCCTTGACTAGACGAACCTTTGTTGGCAAAGTTATGTCTCTGCTTTTGAATATGCTATCTAGGTTGGTCATAACTTTCCTTCCAAGGAGTGAGCGTCTTTTAATTTCATGGCTGCAATCACCATCTGCAGTGATTTTGGAGTCCAGAAAAATAAAGTCTGACACTGTTTCCACTGTTTCCCCATCTATTTCCCATGAAGTGATGGGACCGGATGCCATGATCTTCGTTTTCTGAATGTTGAGCTTTAAGCCAACTTTTTCACTCTCCTCTTTCACTTTCATCAAGAGGCTTTTGAGTTCCTCTTCACTTTCTGCCGTAAGGGTGGTGTCATCTGCATATCTGAGGTTATTGATATTTCTCCCAGCAATCTTGATTCCAGCTTGTGTTTCTTCCAGCCCAGCGTTTCTCATGATGTATTCTGCATATAAGTTGAATAAGCAGGGTGACAATATACAGCCTTGACATATTCCTTTTCCTATTTGGAACCAGTCTGTTGTTCCATGTCCAGTTCTAACTGTTGCTTCCTGACCTGCATACAAATTTCTCAAGAGGCAGATCAGGTGGTCTGGTATTCCCATCTCTTTCAGAATTTTCCACAGTTTATTGTGATCCACACAGTCAAAGGCTTTGGCATAGTCAACAAAGCAGAAATAGATGTTTTTCTGGACCTCTCTTGCTTTTTCTATGATCCAGCGGATGTTGGCAATTTGATCTCTGGTTCCTCTGCCTTTTCTAAAACCAGCTTGAACATCAGGAAGTTCACGGTTCACATATTGCTGAAGCCTGGCTTGGAGAATTTTGAGCATTACTTTACTAGCATGTGAGGTGAGTGCAATTGTGCAGTAGTTTTAGCATTCTTTGGCATTGCCTTTCTTTGGGATTGGAATGAAAACTGACCTTTTCCAGTCCTGTGGCCACTGCTGAGTTTTCCAAATTTGCTGGCATATTGAGTGCAGCACTTTCACAGCATCATCCTGAAGGATGGAATAGCTCAACTGGAATTCTATCACCTCCACTAGCTTTGTTCATAGTGATGCTTTCTATGGCCCACTTGACTTCACATTCCAGGACTATACATCAATAAAAACTAAACTTAAAAAAGAGATAGTTTCTTGTGATGGGGACAAGGTGTGAATTTTGAAATTCAGAAATGTTGAGTCTCATCTTAAATTTTCAGTTTCAACTAAACTCTTTCTCTCATTAAATCATTTTAAAATGCAGCTGAAGAAAAAAAGAAAACCCTATCCAAGATAGATTCACTAGCCAAGAGTCTGAAGGAATATCTTTAGCATTGTAGGCAAGAGAAGCAAACATGAAAGACACTAACTCAGTGATTAAGTGGATCGCCACCTCTGGACTCAGAAGGACTCAGATCTGACTCCCACTCCGCCATTTTCAGAGGTGTAACACTAGGCAATCCAGTCAATTGACTGGTGTAACCAGTCCATTCTAAAGGAAACCAGTCCTGAATATTCACTGGAAGGATTCATGCTAAAGCTGAAACTCCAATGCTCTGGCCACCTGATGCAAAGACCTGACTCATTGGGAAAGACCCTAATGCTAGGAAAGATTGAGGGCAGGAGGAGAAGGGGACGACAGAGGATAAGATGGTTGGATGGCATCACCAACTCAATGGACATGAGTTTGAGTAGGCTCCGGGAGTTGGTGATGGACAGGGAGGCCTGGTGTGCAGTGGGTGGTCCATGGGGTCACAAAGAGTTGGACACAGCTGAGTGACAGAACTAAACTGAACACTAGGCAAGTTATTCAGCCTTGCTGAGCATCAGTGTCTTCATGTGTGTGTCCTCCCCATCTGTATGATTGAAATGACAAACTGCTTGTATCTGGCATACTTTAGGAATTCAAAATAATTGCTTGACAACATCATCCTTTTGATTAAATTATAAGCTTCGTATGAATTTGAGGTCTAAATTATATGAATAGGCAATTTAAACATACCGAAACTTTCTAGAACATACACTTCCCTTGGCATATTCATTTTCAAGTGATTCACTGTGATCACTACAGTAAAAACTAGATCATTCAGATAATGAGAACTCTAAGAAGAAGGCAATGCTCTTTCGCTCTGCTGACTGAACTGGTTTAATATAAAGGAAAAGGTACCTCAAAACATTCTTCTACTAATGTATTAACCATAAGCTTTAGAAACATGATTTTTAAAGGCTACTGCTGCTAAGTCACTTCAGTCATGTCCGACTCTGTGCGACCCCATAGACGGCAGCCCACCAGACTCCTCTGTCCACGGGATTCTCCAGGTAAGTACACTGGAGTGGGTTGCCATTTCCTGCTCCAATGCATGAACGTAAAAAGTCAAAGTGAAGTCGCTCAGTCGTGTCCAACTCTTAGCGACCCCATGGACTGCAGCCTACCAGGCTCCTCCATCCATGAGATTTTCCAGGCAAGAGTACTGGAGTGGGGTGCAAAAGGCTAAGGCTAATATAAACTAAACATAATTTTTAAACAGCTTTACAAATAAAGTTGTTAGTAAAAAAAAAAATCATAACTAAATGTCTGGAATATTAATAATAATAATATTTTGCATATAAAGATATTTACTGATAGTCTCAACAATACAGTATCGTTTGACAGTCTGAAGTTCATGGTGCAGAAGCAAATGTACTGCTAAGAATAACTCAGGACTGAAAGGAATGACTGGACATGCAGATGACAATGCAGTGCCTTCCGAGTCTTTTTGAAAGATAGAAATGAATAAGGAATAAACTGACAGCTTTCATCAAAATGATTGAAAATTATGTTACAGGAAGTGAAGTAAAGGCACAACTATCTGTAGCTTACTAAAATGGCTCACACGAGCAGGGTTAAGTGTGTATAGTTCAGTTCAGTCGCTCATTTGTGTCCGACTCTTTGCGACCCCATGAACCGCAGCATGCGAGGCCTCCCTGTCCATCACCAACTCCCGGAGTCCACCCAAACGCATGTCCATTGAGTCAGTGATGGCATCCAACCATCTCATCCTCTGTCGTCCCCTCCTCCTCCTGCCCTCAAAGGCCAACATGACTGAAGGAAAGTCTTCAGCTGAGTTGTCAAAATGCTCCTGGTATAGCTTTATATTGGAAACAGTCACATATTTGAATCGAAAGCAATTAAGTGGCTCAAAAAACAAATCTGATCTATTAAATGTGTGAACACTTAGAGAAGCTGAAGGAAAAAAGAAAATTCTCATATAAAAATAAAATATATTTGAATATTGCACTGCACATAACTAATTTTACCTAGTAAAATCCACCTCTGACTGTGACACAGTGATAAAGAATCTGCCTGCAATGCAAGAGATAAGCATTCAATCCCTGGATCAGGAAGATACTCTGCAGAGGGAAATGGCAACCCATTCCAATAATCTTGCCTGGGAAATTCCATGGACAGAAGAGCGTGACAAGGTAAAGTCCATGGGGTCACAAAAGAGTTAGGCACAACTTAGCAACTAAACAACAACAACAAAATAAATGCAATAATCAGTAAGTCTTACTTTATTGACCCGATCTCACATACCGGCTCCCCAGGTGACTCAGTGGTAAAGAATTCACCTGCCAGTACAAGAGATTCTGGTTCAATCTTTGGGAAAAGATTGGTTGGGAAAATGGGTTGGGAAAATCCCCTGGAGTAGGAAACGACAACCCACTTCAGTATTCTTGCCTGGAGAGTCCCAGGGACAGAGGAGCCTGGTGGGCTACAAAAAAGTGGGACACAACTGAGCACGCAGCATACATGTACAATCCCAAAAATAAAATTACAATAAAATCCTCACTGTAATAATTTCCCTGAGTAAACATTTCTGTAATCACAACTTTAACATTCCTCTTAGTCTACATTTACAGATTTACAGATACAGGATTATTCTGGAAACATCTCTATTCAGTAATATTTATATGTTATTTTCAAGTTGTCACATAGGACTCAACACTAAATACTTCCACACTTATGGGAGTGGAAGTTATTCTGTTAGTATCTGTATTTGGCAAATATTCCTGTCATTTTCCAGTTTTAACTACATCTTGCAAATGAAACAATGCCCAGAAAAGCTTTTCTGAACTTGCTACATTTTGTCCATGAAGGTGGCCCCTCCCACAAAAAAGTCATTTGGGAAGTCATTTGATAAGGTATAACTCTGCTTGTTGTTTGACTTTAATCAAATCACTTCTGACACAGTTCCAATTCTTAGGAACCTATCTATGGCCAATTCAAACAAATAAACACGAATAAGAAAAGTAGAACGAAGCCCTGCTGTCCTACATTTCACTTAATAGTTGCTTTCCTGATGTATCCGAGAGGGGTGTTTGAAAGGACAGTATGTATTTTCCTGTGATGCCAAAATGTCAATTCAAAATCCATCTGTTTTAGCAGAAAAATAATACTTTGTCATAAATGCAAGCTAACAGCCAGTATTCTACCTGGCACCCAGAGGATATTGAGAAAATCCTCTATTGTCCTAGCACAATATTAGTTATTATTTATAAGGTCTTATGGAAAAAATAGTTGTCTGACATTCATACAGTTTTCTTAGGAGAAATATTCTCTTTCCTCAAATAGTGTTTGAAACATACCTGGGCAGTCAGAGCTATGGTTATTAACCTTGATATTGAATTATTTTTCTAAAGCTTGTCATTTTTAAAGAAGAGATGCTAAATATTGATATGGTTTTGTTGGCTCCACTGCTTCTGCACTAAGAAGCATAGAGAAAACCAGGAATAAAATAAAACTTTTCTCCCACTGTGCTGTAAATACATTTCATTCAAACCTGGGGTGAGTGCCCCTCCAGTCTACAGTTCATAGAATTTTAAGACTCGAAGCATATCAGAGACAAGATTGCCAAATTAGTACCATTTTAGTGCAATTTAAAATTGTGTAATCTTGTATAAAAAAATACAAGCTGGGATTCATTTATCTGGTGACATTTTTGACTGTCTTGGCTGTCTCATTGGTCTTTACTGTTTCACTCCTACAGATACAGCAAACATCTTTTCAAAATATCATGTGGCTTTTCAGTTAACATAGGGAAAAAATATCTACAGGGGCCAACCATGGTTATTCATTTTCTAAAAAAACCACAGAACTTAATAAGCTGCAAAGAGACCAATTTTCTTTTAATAAATAAAATATTGTGATGTTCTAACCATAACCTCCTATCTGAAATACAATAGAAGTACAACCAATGATTCTTTTAAGAGAAGGTTTCATAAATAAACATATATTAAAAAGACTGGAACACTATGGGGTAGGGTAATTAATGATTTCTTAAATGAGACAATATTCTTGAATGTATTTTTAGTATATCTGAATTTTTTCCCCATCCTCTCCCCAAGGTATCATTAAAAACAACTTTGATTATCATTAAGCAAGGAGAAAACTCACTTTCATCAGACCCTACATCTTAGGTAGAATGAGAGTATCAGATCATACCATTTACTCATTCATTTTGAGTGTTCCCCCAAATATTAAAGAGTATAACATGTTGGGTTATCCTATACACTGGGGCTACATCAGCAAACAGACACGGCCTCTGTTGGAGAAGACTGTTGAGAGTCCCTTGGACTGCAAGGAGATCCAACCAGTCCATTCTGAAGGAGATCAGCCCTGGGATTTCCTTGGAAGGAATGATGCTAAAGCTGAAACTCCAGGACTTTGGCCACCTCATGCGAAGAGTTGACTCATTGGAAAAGACTCTGAGGGAGTCTGGGAGGGATTGGGGGCGGGAGGAGAAGGGGGTGACAGAGGATGAGATGGCTGGATGCCATCATTGACTCGATGGACGTGAGTTTGAGTGAACTCCGGGAGTTGCTGATGGACAGGGAGGCCTGGTGTGCTGCGATTCATGGGGTCGCAAAGAGTCGGACACAACTGAGCGACTGAACTGAACTGAACTGGACTACTGAAGCTTAGACCTGTGAGGGAAGATTGACATTATCCACAACAGCAACAAAAATCTATTTCAACTGTGATCAAGACTGTAAAGAAGCAGTATGTGATACAAAGTATTTGGCAAGGAAACTTGACCTACCGGTGGGAGGATCTTCCAAGGAGACAGAATAACATCTGAAAATGCCTTGTGGTGGAAAACTGCAAGTCAAGTTTAAGGAACTCTAAGAACGTGAGGTTGGAACAAACAAACATAGTTATGGGGCAATAGAACAAGCCTGGGCTGCAGAGCTGGCGAACAGCAAGACACAGTGGGTCTCTCAGGTCAGGGGAAAGGTACAGGGCTTTGTTTCGGGAACAAGGAGATGAGTTCAAAGAATGTAAGAAGGGCGATGACGTGATTTAATTAACCCTGAAGTTAATACTCTACAAATTCCATAGGAATTTTGTTTTTCCTATTATTTAAAATTAAAGTAAGCAGGGCTGGCATTATTATCATCATCTTACTACAGAGATTATGAGTTGGCACAGGCACAGAACTCAGACGGATAAACTGTAACTGTATTACTACACTTCAGAACTAAAATATTGCCTGTCATGAACAAAGGGCGTTGCTGCCATCAAGCCATCACATTACAGCTGCCCCAGCAGCGAGCCTGGAGAACTCAGGGTGGAAACAGACAGTGCCCGCCCCCTCAGTCAACTGCCATACCCTGAAAAGACTCTGGGTGTGAAAGCACAGAGGGGTGGCCCCCGCCAGCTCAGGGGCCTCTGGAAGGGAATGGTCTCAGTGAGCTCCGACTCTTGCATCTTCTCATACACAGAAGTGCTAAATGCCTTAACTTGAGATATCCGGTCTTCTTTTAGTAACAGCAATCTTTTGATGTTCCAACGACCTGGTTTTGTTATGGAAACTCCTATATTCCCCCTCTTCCTCTTTGTAGAAGTCTCTCAGAATTATCTGAGAAGCTGTGTCCTGGGCTTAATTCCTCAGTTTCGCCCACTGAATAAAACATAACTCTCAACTTTCAGGTTGTGCTTTTTGTTTTTTCCCCATTTTTGACTGTTATATTTAATTTACTTCATGAGCCTCAACAGCGAAAGAATAACTCAGACTTTGCAATTCAAGTTAAGCAGTGTCACTTCTTTAAGTTGATCTCTGTTTAGTTCAACTGCATTCACTCCTTAGGATTCTTCCAGCACTCCCATCCCCATCTGACTTCCCCTTCCTCTCTTACTGGAGGTAAGCTATGTTCTAAAGGGTTGTTTGTATGTTTGTATTGTTGGACACCTGGCCCAGGACTCTGAACTCTCCACGTTGTATGTAACTCATCTCGTCTAGGCTCCTTCATCAGATACTGCCATTTTCTTCTGAAGGCCTCAGTCGTACCCAGTCCAAGCATGTATCTACTCCTCATTCTGATCCAGACTGAAAGGTCTCCTTCCCCACTTAGGAGGACAGGACTTTGAGAGAGTCCACCAAGGCCAAGTGTCGGAGGTATTCCTCTCAGTCTTTGCTGCTTTATCCCTCCAAAACCCACTAGACATAAGTGTTCCAGGGAGGATTCTAGTCTCAGCAACTGTACTCTGCAAGGCAGGGCATGTTTCTCTCTCTGCTCCCATGATGCCCTAAACAGATCTGTGTTTCATACATACTCTCCACCCCATTACCTTCCCCTGTACCCAGACCGTGATCCCAGGCAGCCTCTGAGACTACAGTCCCTCTGATCTTCTAATCACCGATCAAAACAAAGCTAGCTCCATTCGAGTGGGCACAATGCCTTCATGTCATTCATATACTCGTCCCCATTCTGAGGTTCCCGCATAAACCCTCTGCCCTGAGACCTCCAGGTTTTGCTCTTGATATTCAGACCCATTCCAACTCAAAAGAGCTTTGACTTTCAGATGACTGACTTTGCAGTAGATTTTTTAAAGTCTACCTGGGAGCTCAAAACCCCAAGAATTTGACTATTCATTCCCGTAAGATTACTTCTGCATTTCTTTCAAAGGGCAATATTCCTCACTTTCTCAAATTAGTTTTATTGGGAGAAACGCTCCAGTATGTAAAGAATAAAGAAAAGGTAAACTATATCTGATACTCTTTTAAAATTTTAAACCAATACATAATAAATGAGACACTAAAACAAGATAATAGGTCGTAACATCCAAGATTGAAAACAGTCTTCTATGTTAATTTGCAAAGGAATAGAAATAAAACATTTCAGACTTTGTTTACGGAAGGAAGGTTTCCTGATATGCTATCCTGATAAATTTACAACAGAAACAAAACTGCAGCTTCACTACTGGCACAGATTAGAAAATCTGAAAGGACTCTTACGTAAAACAAAGAGTATCCTGGAAAACAAAATTTGCTGTCACAGGTTCATAGACGATGCTTAGAATGTCTTTCCTCGGTGTGGCTAGCACTCAAAGTAACCAAATTCCAATAATAACCAAAGCACATTTTCCCCTAGAGTTCAGCTATTTCCATTTAAAATGAAGTCATGCCAATGAGTTAGCTCAGGTTCTGCTACTGAAAATGTGGTGCATGAACTACAGGCAAAAGTATCAGCCGGGAGTTGTTAGAAATGCAAATTTTTCATATCCCTCCCAAACCTAATGAATCAGAATCCGCATTTTAAGAGAATGAATCCCTGTGATGTAGCTAACAGAATCTGAGGAGCCCTCTGGTCGAAGGTATTTCTCTCTTAGTTTCTCTTCTACAAAAGGAAAAAAAAAAGGGGGGAGACATTTTATTAAAGACAGATATAACTATGTAGTAATTAAGGACTCCTTTTTGAAACTCAAAGATAATTTTAATATCATTTGTAGAGCCTCCGATGATGAAAATGTGTAGATTTATCTAACAAGGTACACTAATGTCAATAAGCCAGCACAATGTATGAGTGAGCCCACACTTTCCATTGTCAATTTGTTCCTGCCAGGCTAACACGAATTACATCAAGTCCATTTGTAAGACAGAGTTTAGAGTCTTGGTGCCAATGGATAACTCATTAGATCTCTATCTGCTCTAAAGCATTCTGCTGTGGCCTGAAATAAAATTCCAATCTTTAAACTTTTTTTTCTGAGAGAATTCCCTTTGTGTGTAGTTTCACTGTGTTCAGGAGTATGTGTCAATGGTTGTAAAACCCATCAAAAAATTGACTAGTATAAAGTGATAAAAGAAAAAGCATCAAAGAAAGTGTTATTTACAAGGCTTTTAAAATTTTCATTGGAATAACTTATACATTAAATAAAGTCTTCATAATATGACATATTTGAACATACCATATTTTGGTTGCTTCCATCATAAATTGGAAATCATACGTGGCATGCTTTTCAATAGTGATGATAAAATCTTACTGTGATCATTCACCATCATGAACACTCCCTTATGCACCAATGCATGACCATGTCTCCAGAACCAATGAAACTTGGAGTTAAGCAATTATTCAGTAATTTCTAGTGCCAGGTATGGTCTTGGCCCTGGTGGATGCTTATAAATGTTTATTGATGATGATGTCTTATAAAGCTGCCACTATCTGCTATGAATTACCCATATTGCCTTTTGGAATGGTGAATGTACTCTAAATAACTCCGCCCTTAATTTTTATTCTTCAATCCTGGCACATATGTCTATCTTGAATAAATTCTTCCAAACTGCCCTGGAATACCAAATTTTGAAGCCTTAAAATGTGCCATTCCTATTTTGGCCTTCTAATTCTGTCTATTAAATGATAGACTGTTGATAAATTGTGAAGACTGAACCTCAGAATTCACTCTAAATCATGTCTCAGGCAGAGGGAATGGCTTGTTCCAGGCCATCTGTAGTCTCTTTGCTCTTGTGGCCCACGGCACATAATGGTGAGGCAGCTGGTTGTGCTGGAAACACAGCAGAAGGCAGTTCTACCACAATCACCACCCTTTCATGAAGTTCACCGATCTAGAAAGAAATGCGATAATGTCCGCTGGCTACTCACGGTTCAGTGTATTTCAAATAACATACAGGCGCTTTTCATTCTTTAGCTCATTTAATTTTAAAATATCTTATGAGGTAGGGTATTATTACCATTATTTTACAGATAAAGAAAGTAGGGACTAAAGTACTGAGAGCAGGATTCAGAGTCAAGCTGTCTTGCTCCAAAGCCCTCCTCTCCTCTTCCGTTACCATGGCATTCATATTCTTCTCTGACCTAGGCTGCCCCACACGATACCCCATTTGAAAAACACTGTTCAGGTGAAGAGAAGCACCTTTATATTCTTAAAATAGAAACCTACAAACACATATACACTCACAAGTGCAGGTTTAAAATGGAGTTGCTTCTGAGTTATAAGTACTACACATGAAGTGACACTGCTACAAAAGTATCCAATGTAAATGAAACGAGAATTACTATGCCACTCCCTGGGAGAAGGCAATGGCACCCCCTCCAGTGCTGTTGCCCGGAAAATCCCATGGATGGAGGAGCCTGGTGGGCTGCAGTCCCTGGGGTCGCTAAGAGTCAGACACGACTGAGCGACTTCTTTCACTTTCCACTTTCATGCATTGGTGAAGGAAATGTCAACCCACTCCAGTGTTCTTGCCTGGAGAATCCCAGGGATGGAGAAGCCTGGTGGGCTGCAGTCCATGGGGTCGCACAGAGTCGGACACGACTGAAGCGACTTAGCAGCAGCAGCAGCAGCATGCCATTCCCACTAGATAATATCTAACCTCCCAAACACCCATGCTGCAAATTATGGAATGTTCATGAACGTGAGAATGCATATTCTCTAGATAGACCATCCATGTGAATTCCAATTTCCACGTACAAATGAATGTACACATAGAGACCGCCACTGCTAAGACACACAAACAAAGGACTACTTTTTTCCAAGCAAAATCCTGAAGGCCCCTGTATTCAGAAGCCCACATCAGAAATTTTGTTCATTCTGTGTGCATGAACATCACTACAGGCTGAAAGCTTATTAACTGTAATCAAGAAAGTCCTTTTGGAATTATCTTCCTTAGCCTACTTCCAAGGGAAATCATTTCTAGGTTTCTTCAGGGCAATGGTTATCAACCAAGGGCTCAGGCTCATCTTCAAATGTTCCAGACCAAATTTACTGTAATAATAATAACTGCTCTTTCAGTATTCTGATCTTTTTAACTGCTGTACATCTTTTCATCTATTTCCATTTCCCTTAGGTAGAGTGCAGACTAAGAAATCATCAGACCCATTTTTTAATCCTGTACATCATCAAAAACAATTTTGATAATCACATTATTAGTGTGTATAACCCCATCCTTCAGAACTCTGCTAGAAGAGTCACCTAAATATCCTGCTCTTATTCAGATGCTCTATTTATATCTACAAATGTCAAAAATTCTAAATGAAGCCTAGGAGCCTTGATTGACAAAGAGAGATGGCTCTCTTTTGTGGCACACAAAAAAAATAGTTAATAAAATCCCAGCACCTGCTTAAAACTCATCTTTAAGTTTCTTTAAAATTGTTCTTTGTTAATTCAGATGGTGCACATTTATACTCTGGTTCTGGAAATAGCTTTTTAATGCATGATTATTTGGGAGAGAATATTAGATTTATTACCTTTGCTAATGAACACTTAGATAAAAGTGGTATTCTCAAGGTAAGTATTCTCAAGAGGTGAACTCTGATTACCATATATTAATTTTCATTTCAGTTCAGAATTATATAAAGAGTGAACCTGGTGGCTTTTACATATAGAAAGCGGGACCTCTCCAAAGCACACTCTGCCATAATTATCAAGGGTCCCCTCTCACTTTTCTAATGTCACCTATCAGTAGAACCAGAATTCATCATCATGGAAGTAATTTCAGAGGTTTAAAAAAGCAGTGAGTGAGCCTTAAAGACACAGGATTTATCTTTACGTCTTTAAAACATGTGTGTTAGCCTCGTTTCAGTGAGACTGAGGGGTTTGACATTAAGATGTGCCTTCCCATACACCCAAGAGAATCTCTTACTTATCTGTTCCTTTTTCATAGCAGCATTTAACACAGAGTCAAATGCAGTGGAGAATGCAATCCTTTAGTAAATCCAAGGCACACCTGCATCTCCAATATTGGCGACAATGCCACAACCTTTCTGTACAAATAGTGCACAGCACTCACCTTCTCTGCAGGATCTGTCTTTATCCTGAGGCATCTGTGGCAAAAAGATATACCACGAAGCCACATAACCATAATCTTAACAAAAATATTTAATCTTACAACTAATCGGAATTGAGTACAGAAAAAAATTGACTGCCTTCATGAATTCTAAGTACTAGATGTACCCTGAGCCATCATATATTATGATAGTTTATGCTAGGATATTTGGTGTTCTGGTAGATGTAGAAAATATCAACTTATTGTACACCATTTGCTGCACATCTACATGATTAATTAGCCTGTTTACACTTAACAACATTTGAATCCTGTGTATTTTCTTTAAAAGTATCTCTTCAGATGGCTAAACGTTTTAGTGAAAGATGATCAAAATTAGCATTAAGCATTTTAACTCTTTTTTGGTAATATAACACACATATGGAAAAATTCACAAAAGTGTAGATAGAGCACAGGGAATTATCACAAAAGAAATATATCCATGGAAGCAATACTCAATGAAGAAATAGATTATAGAGTATCCTACAAAAGCCTCAATCCATGTTCCTTCCCAGTAACTACCTCCTCCATTCTCTCCAAAAATATTGCAGTTTAAAAATATGACTGTGAATTCTTTGATAATCCTACATTCAAAAGGTAAATCTCCCTTCTCTTCCCCTTAAGAGTGGATGAACTAAAATGTTTAATAATAATTTGGATCACCTTTCACTAAGTCATGTGAAGAGATACTAATTTTTAAAAAAATACACAGGATAAAAAATGTTTAGTTTGCCAGGACTGCCAAATATCACAGACTCAGTCAGTCACATAATGGAAATGTATTGTCTCACATTTTTGGAAGCTGGAAGCTCAAGGCAGGTTTGTTTCTCCTGAGGACTCTCTCCTTGGCTCGCAGGTGGCCACCTTCCCACTGTGCCTTCATGTGGTGGTCCGTCTGTGCTGCATACAGGGACAGACAGACATACAAAAGGCAATTTCAGTAAGCCCTGCGTATTTTAATTCGAAGGATTTGGACGAATTTCAGAAAAACTTATTACCACTTTTTCACCCAAATCCAACTACTCTAACCTCTTGAAAGAGGGAAAAAATACTAAAACTTAATCCATCAAAGAGCATTAGTTTGTTTCTTTTAATAAATCTGTAATCATTCTAAAAATTGTGTTCCCAAAAGAGAAAAGAAAGAATATAAATTTTCCCTAAACCATGCATTTCTTACTGTACACAATAAGATAATATCCTGACACCAGGTCATATTTTAGCTATGCTTTGGAATCTATATAATTAATGGTGTGCACGAAAGTTCTTATCCTAATGGTAGATGAAAGAATCCCCACATCTGGACTTTGCCTATAGTTACTTATCCTTTATCAACAGACGAGGCCCAGTAAAGTACTGGTAAAACTAACAAACAGATGATGTATAATGAGGCCTTTTAAAAGTGCTTTCCCATATATAGTTAAAAAATTAAATTTAAAAAATAATAAAATAAAAGTGCTTTCCCACAGATGCATTTCTGTTTCAAAGACAAATGACAAAGTCCCACAGACTGGGACATGTTTACTGAAAGTGTCATGTTGCTCAGTCACATCCAACTCTTTGTGACGCCATGGACTGTAGCCCTCCAGGCTCTTCTCTTCATGGGATTCTCCAGGCGAGAATACTGGGATGGGTTGCCATTCCCTTCTCCAGGGGATCTTCCCAACACCAGGACTGAACATGTTTAACAAAGCAACCAGAAAAGGTGCAATAGCTGAAGTACAAAATGTATCAGCCCACTATTTCTTACATAAAACACAGGAATCCAGCAAAAGCAATGTATTGACATGAATGTGAACACCTACAACTTAGGCAGACTCTTATTTCTGCTCAGAAAACACTACTTCACTCAAAGAAGAAAAAGAGTTTATCTTTAACAGAAGAATGGATGCTTAATCATTACAAATAGTCTCCCAAATACATAATCTTATTTTCTTCTAATCACTGTTTTTCTTATGCACTCACTAAAGAGCTAAAGACAAGCCACACACACACACACACACACACACACACACACAAACACTCAAAGAAAAGAAGAGGAAAAATAGAATGAATAGCGGTGCCCAGAATGGGTAACAAGTATTTTAGCTATTATACCGGGGGGTTGGGGGTGGGGGGATGTTAGAAAATACTTTTCAGGTACTGATCTTTCAAACTGCAGTTCAAATGAGAATTTAGTTTGAAAACTTACATTACAGACTTTTATTCATTATATATTTACTGAGCACTCATTATGCTCCAACCAGTGTTTCAAGTACTGTGGATACAGAAGTGACCAAAATGAAGTTTCTGCATTCATGGAGGCTACATGCAAGTGTGATAAATGATGATACAGTAGGGTAAGATGGGCTGGGACAGGATATAAGATGAACATACATACACATAATACTAGGTAGAACTTGGGGAAAAGTTGAAAAATTATTTTTATAAACAAAAGCAGGATAAGGGGATACTTACAGATACTGAGAGCGTACGAAATTTTAGGTGGTGGTGGCAGTGTCAGAAAAGTTTTCTTTCCAACAGTAAAATCTGAGTTGCAAACCAAGAAAAAGAAGTGAGGAATTAGGCTGAATTATGACACGACTTTAGGGAAGAGCATTTCAGGCAGAGCAAATGAAGAAGCTCAGAACAGTAGAAGTGCTTAATGTGGGTGCGGAACTGCCAGAAAGGCATGTGTCTGGAGCAGATTATTAGTGGGAAAAACATGAAGGTAGTGAGATATCCAAGGGTCAGATTATGAAGGCCCTTTCATGTCATACTGAGAAATTTGCAGATTATTCTCAGTGTGATAGGATGTCACTAGGGAGTCTCAGAAAATCTGACTAATGCTTTTAAAACATCACTGTTTATAGACAGAATAGAAGAGAGTAAGGGGGTGAGAGCTAAAGCCCCAAGAAGAGTCACCAGGTCATTACAGAAATAAATGATGGCAGCTTCACGAGAGCAGTGGAGGGAGGGAAATGCAGGATACTCAGTGAGTGTGGAGCCACAGAGGCCCGAAGTAGGAGGGAAAAGAAGATGGCTCCGCACTGTTGGCACTGAGCGACTGGGTAAGCTGTTACTGATAGGAAAGAATAGAAGGGAAAATAGCCTACAGTGGACGGAATTCAGGAGTTTGGTCTGAGACATGCTAAACTGTAAGGGTCTGTTCGATGTCAAAGGTGCATATAGTCAAAGCTATATGGTTTTCATGTATGGATGTGAGAGTTGGACCATAAAGAAGGTTGAGCACCGACGAACTGATGCTTTTAACCTGTGGTGCCAGAGAAGACTTGAGAGTCCCTTGGACTTCAGGGAGATCCAACCAGTCAATCTTAAAGGAAATCAACCCTGAATAGTCATTGGAAGGACTGATGCTGAAGCTGAAACTCCAATACTTTGGCGACCTGATGAGAAGAAGTGACTCACTGGAAAAGACCTTGATGCTAAGGAAGATTGAAGACAAAAGGATTAGAGGACAGCAGAGGATGAGATGGTTGGATGGCATCACCAACCCAGTGGGCATGAACTTGAGCAAACTCCAGGAGCTAGTGGAGGACAGAGGAGCTTGGCGTGCTGGAGTCCATGAGGTCACAAAGAGCTGGCCACAGCTTAGCGACTGAACAAGGACAACAATTAGACGTCAGAGTAGAAGTGCTGAACAGGAAACTGGATGCACACACACACACACAAAAAAATAAAATAAAAGAGGAGTGTCCCATACTGGAGATATGTGTATATATATACATACATACATATACACATGCATACATTCCTACCCATACACACACACACACACACACACACACACACACACACACACAAACATACACTGGAGAAGGCAATGGCACCCCACTCCAGTACTCTTGCCTGGAAAATCCCAAAGACAGAGGAGCCTGGTGGACTGCCCTCGATGGGGTCACACAGAGTCGGACATGACTGAAGTGACTTAGCATCAGCAGCACATACATACACACATATATGCATACACATATGCATACACACAGCAGGAGGTAAACACACACATTATATAATTTACTGGTTATTATATATTATGTAATATAAAATACAGTCACTAGTGTTTAGTTAAATTTAAAGTCTCAGGACTAAGTGAAATTTCCTAGAGAATAGGTTTAGCAGGTATATTCGTTCTAGTGAATCACATCCCTCATTTTAGGCCATGCCTAAAATGGGGTTGGTACTGAGCCCAAACTGAAATTCCTTGGCCTCAGCGAATCACAAACTCCATTTCCTTGGATAACAATGATTTCAGCTTTGTGTCAGGTTCCATTCTGGCTATGAGAAAGGATGATTTCTGGAGCAAAAGCTTTTCCTAATTTCCCATGAAAGCTATCAAAAAGATAATCTTTAAAGACAGGTCTGGATTCAGAAGTGACTTTGCAGAAGGTAAAGTAGAGAAATGGAAAGAAACTAGCTACTCACGGTGTCTTTGATCAACTACTAGCTGAACCCAGAATAACACCTGAACTTTTAAGTAAACCAATAAGCATCTTAACTCAAACAGATGTTTTGGTAGTTTTTATTGATTTTAATAAGCATCTGAGACCAAAAACAGAAATAAAGGTAAGGAAGCCAGGGAACGAGGGAGCAAAGAGAAAAGAAAGGAAGAGATGAAGGAAGGACACGGAAGGATGAAGAAAGGGAGGGAGGGGCAAAGGAGAACACACTTCAGTAAGAGCAGTAAAAAGGAAAAATGAACTGAAGGTATTTCTTCTTTCACTTGGGAAGGGAGTTTATCCAACCATTTTCTTGCAAAATCCACAAACATCACCCAGATTTAGAGTAGGATTGAACCTGCAGAGATGTGGCCCTCTCGGGTGGTGAAGAGACCTGCCAGAAAGGGCCTGAAAGGACCTTAACACTTCTCTGTTTCACAAATGGCAACTGACACCTGTGAAGCCCAATGCTCGGTCCATGTTATTACATTATCATGCCAGTATCAGGTACCAACTGTTAGAAAGACATTACCCTTCCGCCTGACACTTGCTTCCCCAGTGCCCTCTCAAAAGATGACCAAGGCATCCTGATGCTTCATCCTCACTGGGATCTAAAATCTCAACAGATAAAAACTGGAGTTTTGTTATGTTTGTTATTTAGGGCAGTGTACTCGGCTGTGATTTTAAAAAGATCAATACAACACTATTTAAAATAGTTTTTAAAATCCATTTTCAAACTAAAGCATAACAATAGATATTTCCTAGTGCCGGAATTTTCAAGAAACACTCTAAACAAAATGAAACCATTTCAATTAGCGTGACACTAACTGTGCTTTCCTGGAGAAGGAAACGGCAACCCACTCCAGTACTCTTCCTGGGAAATCCCATGGACAGAGGAGCCTGGCAGACTACAGTTCATGGGACTGCAAAGAGTCGGACATGGCTGAGCCACTTCACTTCAGTTGTGCTTTCCAGGAATGGTGAAGGGACCGCAGGACTCCTTTCCCCTCAGCCTCCTGTGCTATTCACCTGAACTTGGCCTGGGTGCTTGGCAGATGCAAGGAGAATAACTGAGGATTATGTTTATCCTTTCAGTTGACATCTGGGAAAAAAACCCCAGGCAAAAGTTAGCAACCGTTAATTCAAATAAGTATAGCTCCTTTGACAATACAATTGAACATCTTTCTCTTTTAAAGATATAAAGTCTCCTTCAAATCCATCATATCTTTGACCACATCTAAGTTTTGCCACATAACTTACACGTTGGGAAGTTGTTCAGACAACATAGTAAGTACTTTCTAAATTCCTAATAAAGATGCATCAATAGTTACAAAAGAATAATGTTTTCCAACAGCCCAATTTTAAGTAACTTCACACATACCAGAAACACCTGCCAGCTACCTCTACAGACATCTTGCTTCCTAACACTGTATACCTTAAATACTCGAATGTATTATTCATGAAGCACTCCTAATTGATATTTGTTATTCAGATGAACTGCAAAGCTGTGGATCTCACCGTCCTTAAAAAGCATGTCATCTGGTTTATAGGAGATTAGAATCAAATTCAAATATTTTCTCTCCCTTTCTCTCTTTCTTCCTTTCTTAGTTACTTTTGGTTAAGTAATGTTCATACGTATTGTGGTATTTGTGACTGGCAACTTGTAGCTTCTATTGCCTAAAAGGGTTTCTTTCCCCCTTAACTCTCTAGGTTACTCACCTGTTTCCTTAAAATGCCAAAAAAAAAAAAAAAAATCTAGCCACCAAGGTTGTCAGGATAATATTCAAAGTGCTTTTGACAAAGTTCTTACAATTCAGCTGCCTGCTGTGTCAAAGAGCAGAATATTAAAAGCATTACGAGAGAAAAAGAGCATAAATACAGATAAAAGAATTACCACATCAGTCACATATTTGCATTTGAGTAGTTACATTTTTTTCAAAACTATACAAAACACCGTTTCAAGTCATAATCCCTTTGTCCTGAGACCTTATATTCCAGTCGTTGTTAATAAAAATATCATGTTTTTAATTTTCAACTTTTATTATTATTATTTTTGGTAAAACGCAAACTGGTTCCATGGTATGGCTATGCTAAGAACCATGATCATCCACCTTAATGGCAACATTTCAACGCACAGCAAGACGGCTGCATATTTGCAACACACTGGTGAAGTCTCAGATGGCATAATCAAACTCCTTGACCAAGATTCCTGGAGAAACCCCACACTGGTACACCCAGTCCCACAAAAAAATATTTCCTACAGCATCATCACTAAATCCCAAATCACAATTGAGAAAACTGTTCCCAGGTTTCTGGGCGTACTCCATTCACTGCTCTAAGTGTAAATATTTACTCACTGTATATTTTATATAGATAGAGGATTTATTCCTAATTACTGGATTTTAAAAAGTCATCTTGACAGGTTCCTAAATAGATACAGACGAGTGACTAAATTCACCTGCTTTCTCGTTTTCTCTTCGTTGTTGTTACAGCTGGGTATCTTTCTATTGTAAAGTAGGCTTGTTTCTTTTAAGACTGGATCAATACCCAAGGAGTCTATCACAGCACATCAAAGGCTTTTTTTTTTTTTCCCTAAAAGAGGGAGGAAAATGCCTTAAAGAGTTAAAAACAGCACCGTATTATAATTATGACTTGACACTGATTCTGCTGAATTCATATAATCACAAAACCTTATTGTTAGGAGTCTTGGTTACCTAACTGGTAAGTACTAGTAAATCGCTTCAGTCATGTCCGACTCTATGAGACCCCATAGACGGCAGCCCACCAGGCTTCCCCGTCCCTGGGATTCTCCAGGCAAGAACACTGGAGTGGGTTGCCATTTCCTTCTCCAGTGCAGGAAAGTGAAAAGTGAAAGTGAAGTCACTCAGTCGTGTCTGACTCCTGACCCCATGGACTGCAGCCCACCAGGCTCCTCCGTCCATGGGATTTGCCAGGCAAGCGTACTGGAGTGGGGTGCCAGAAAGGGGCCTGCTTGACCTGTGTGATCAGACCAGCAAAGGCGGAAGCAAACAGTATAACTCAGCCTCTTGCCACATTCTTCTCGTCATTGCTAAAGTCACTACATCCTGACCTGGAATAAAAGAAAACAAAATGAAATCTGAATTCCCGATATTATTTTAAAAGGAATTTCATATTAGGAGGGATAATGTTTAATTTTAAGCTACACACTGAAGCCATGAAAGGCATTTTCTTCAGAAGAGCTTTTAACAAAAAATGTACTTAAAGGACATTGATGCCGAAGCACTATGGAGAATTTACCCAATTAATGATTTATTTTTGCCTTATTCCTTCAAAAATGTTGACATGACATTTATGTTGTATTTAAAGTATTATAATACCTATTCTTTTAAATGACACATCTTTGTTTTCTCTGCCTCATGAAGGTTAGTATTTTCCTAGAAGATGTGGACAACATAACTATAGATTTGACAAATTTAAAGGATGCTGTATTTAATTCCTAGAAGGAAGTGCCATGTTTTGAACAGGACTGGGAGTATTAAATTCACTCCCAGATCCAACTTTGGTGCTGGCAAGGCTGGTATAGAATTGTGCATTTTCCTTTAGTGGTTTCCTCTGCCTCAGGTAAAATCAGAATAACCATGTACATTACAGGTGACCTTAATGCTTGTTATTTTTCAAATAGGCAAATAATTTTAAGGAAAAGGTGCATTACATGCACAAGCATGCAAATGTGGCAAATAAATGAATCTATATTTAAGGTTAATTTTTATATCCACAAAAAAATCGACTGCTTATTATATTAACATACACAAAACCAAATGCATATACAAATGTTTAACATATTAACTCTGAAATCACACGACCTGAGTTCAATATTCTGACAGTATGATGATTAACTTTTCTGAGTCTTCAGTTCCTTATATGAGAAAAACCGATCTCCATTATAGCTTGTTTTGATGATAAGCATTGTAAAAATATATTTGAAAGTACTTAGTGCCAAACTTGTAGTCAACACGAGGTAGAAATTCCAGCTATGATTATCATTATACTAGTGCATATGGAACAAGTTAGATACATCACCAGAATATAAATCCATAAAATCAGGCAATCAAAATAAAAAGTGGAAATTTAAAAAGTGAAAAAATAAGATTATATGCTTATTTTATGCTCATATGCAGATGACACCACCCTTATGGTGGAATATGAAGAGGAACTAAAGAGCTTCTTGAGGAAAAGTGAAAGAGAAGAGGAAAAAGTTGGCTTAAAATTCAATATTCAAAAAACTAACATCATGGCATCCAGTCCCATCACTACAGGGCAAATAAATGGGTAAACAATGGAAATAGTGAATATTTTATTTTGGGGGGCTCCAAAATCACTGCAGATGGTGATGGCAGCCATGAAATTAAAAGATGCCTGCTCCTTGGAAGAAAACCTATGACCAACCTAGACAGCCTATTAAAAAGCAGCAGAGACATTACTTTGCCAACAAAGGTCCGTCTAGTCAAAACTATGGTTTTTTCAGTAGGCATGTATGGATATGAGAGTTGGACCATAAACAAGTCTGAGAGCCAAAGAATTGATGCTTTTGAACTGTGGTGTTGGAGAAGACTCTTGAGAGTCCCTTAGACTACAAGGAGATCCAACCAGTCCATCCTAAAGGAGATCAGTCCCAAATATTCATTGGAAGGCCTGATGCTGAAGCTGAAACTCAATCGTTTTGCCACCTGATGAGAGGAACTGACTCATCTGAAAAGACCCTGATGCTGGGAAAGATTGAGGGCAGGAGGAGAAGGGGACGACAAAGGATGAGATGGTTGGATGGCATCACCCACTCGATGGACATGAGTTTGAGTAAGCTCTGGGAGTTGGTGATAGACAAGGAAGCCTGGTGTGCTGCAGTCCATGGGGTCGGAAAGAGTCAGACACAACTGAGTGACTGAACTGAACTGAACTTACTTGGTAAAAGAAACCAGTATGCAAACTACTATTATTTTTATTAGACTTACATAGTCTATCAAAGCTCTAAAATACAACAAATTGTGTCATTCCATGCATTCCTTACTGATTTGCTGCAAATAGCTCCATACTTCCTCCCCCCTGAAAAAAAATATTAAGGAAAAATGAATTGCTAAGAAACAATCATTATTATCTAAATACTTTCTATGTCTGAGAACAGTTGACAAATGAAGACCAAAGACAATTAGATTACCTCATGCTTAGAATTACAAAAGTTACAGTAAATTTACCTACTCAAAACCCAGTTCCATTAAAAGCATTTAGATCTTCCAAATTTGACTTCCGGTGCCTTTCATAGTTTTGCTTTACATTCAAATGTGTTTATTGGTTTATTAGGACTTCTCTAGGAAGTTCTCAGCATGCTAGTGAATTTTGTGTGATTTTAATTATCTGGAAATAAAGCCTAAATCTGCAAGAAGCATGAAAAGGTAAGACCAATATTTGTTTCCTAAATGAGGGTTTAAAAAAAAAAAAATTTCAGAGATTTTCCAAGCATCACAGCATTTAGCTTTAAATTCAAGCCAGATTCATGTTGGAATTAGAACATTCAGTTGTTTCCTTGACTTTAAAAAGTCATAAACTTAGTAATCCATTTATTAAGTATATCCTTAGCTATATAAATCATCTTTTTAACCTTTTTCTAACAATATGTCTTCCACATCTAAACAGAATATGGCTATTCCTTTTTATTATTTTTATTTATAGCAATCACTACCATGTATGTGTTGACTAATCACTCATTGACAAGAAAATGCGTGCCCACAGCTCTCCACTCCCAGTTAATGTGCTCCAAAGGGAGGTACCGTATGCTGAAAATTCACCTCGTGTTGGGGAGACCAAATTTCCCTAAAAGACACAATGCCAGATGATCTCTACAAGATGAGCTCTACAACAGAGATTATCGAGTGTAACAAATTCAAATGCTCTCGAATCAGAGACAGAAGTTTTCCTTTACTGGCAAAACACTTTTTAATTACACTACCTGTCTCCTCCATGATAGAATTCAACCTCAACATCATTTTCCAGTCCAGAGTCACAATAACAAATACCATAAACTTAGAGTAATGTCTAGCCTTTAAGTAGTTCCAAAAAATGCCTACATTTATAACTATTTCATGTCTTTGTAAATTTTCTTCTGGAGAAACTATTTTTCTTAAAGGACAATGCAGGAACCAGATAATTCTTAAATGTAAATGTAGACTGTTTATCAACTTTCTTTGTCTTTGTCCTACTTTTTAATCTATCTGACTTAAGCTAGTCAGATAATTTTAAAAATTCTAATATAAAAAGTAATTATGAAAATAAAATCATATTTACATGCAAAAATTTGGACAGGAATGTCCACTAAAGCATTGTTCATAATAGCCAAGAAGCAGAAACTAATTGAACATCCATCAATGGATGAAGGAACAAAATGTGGCCTCTCCGTACAAAAAAGGAAAACCTACTGCTGCATGCCACATCAGAGCTGAACGCTGAAAACATTTTGCTAGGTTAGAGAAGCCAGTCACGGAAGACCAAATGTTGCGGGATTCCATCCACATAAAATGTTCAAAATAAGCAAAACAACAGAAAGATAATAGTGGCCGTCCAGGTATGGCATTGAAAGAGAGGGTGGCTAGAAAATAAGGAGTGTTCTAAAAGCTATGATGGAGATGGTTGCATAAGTCTGTGACTACACTAAAAAAAAATGTATAAGTTGGTCAATTGTATGATATGCGAATTATATTTTAACAAAGATGTTTTTGAAAAGTAATGGCAAAAAAAAAAAGAAAAGTAGTGGCAAATTTCATCAGTATTGCTGCTATATTTACAGACTGCCTTCCTTCCATTTAGAGGACATCTTTTGAGTAGCAAGCTTTCGAACCAGATATTTGAGGTTAATGTCCTCTTGCCCTTCCCTCTTAGAGATGACTCAGAGGGATGAAGGGAACGCTTGTCATGATTCAGCTAGGTGGCCATGATTAGAAACCAAGGATCCTTTCCTCTTACCAGGCTTTTGTCAGTATCAGGAAAGTTTCTTATTTGCTTCTTGTGAAATGGATTTGACCTATCGTAAGTATTCTCTGACAATCCTTTTGTTATACTGTGACCAGCTTCTTTCCTAAAGTATGTATTACTTATTTTTTCAAATGCTTTATCTCAATATGTAAACTGACTATCTTCTTTGCTCTCTTTCTTTTTAAATGGAAGAGCCTCTCACTATTTATGTGGGAGCTAAGTCTTGCACATTTGAAATCAACCACTTTTATATTTAGAAATCTGTAAAATATTTACTATCTTTATAACAATTAAAAGATGTCTAGAAATTATATAATTTATAAATGTATGTTTTTATTTCTTTCTTTGTCTGCTTAAAAGTCGTCCCTTAAATAAATAGTGCTTTAATTTTTTTTCCAGGCATCAATTTGAAAGTAATAATTCATATCATTTTGACTACAGTTATGGTTTTTACATTTGGTATTTGAATCACTGAAAACTCCAGGGTCATCCTCTTAACTTCATAATCAAGCCTCTAAAACATGATACTCATGTAGGAACTGCATATATTTTATTGGTCATATCCTAACTGATTGTCCTTTGAAAGATGGGATCTGTCTTCCACCCCTAAGAAACTCTAACTTTTCCCCTTCCTCTTTAATTCTTCTGAGAACAACTTTTATTCTGCCCTCTTTCTCTGTCTATTCCAACCGTTTGTTTTAATCACCTTACTTCTCTTTTTGCCCTTCCACCCACTTCCTAAACATTCTCCCCTGGTAGATTTTCTTCCCATGTGAACAATTCATCTTAACTTTTGCCTATAAAGTGTCACAATTTTCTCTCTGAGATTTTGAGGAATAACTGTATCCCACATCTAGAAATAAAATAACTGAGACACAAAGATCATTAACAACATTATTATAAGTTAATGTTAAGTTGAAACATAGAGCCTGATTCTTGATATCTACTGTGGACAACCAAGCTACATTGATTAATATAAATTTAAGAAATCAGGCTCAGATTTCACCAAATAAGACAGAAATACTGAAATACATCATCAGTCTTTAAAATCTATCACCATAGTGCCTGCTATGTACGATATTTTTTCTCTAAGTTATTTGCAACAAGGATGCATGCATTTTAAATATTTATTAAAGCCTTGTCCAAAACCACTGATAACGTTTTGCAAAATCATCTCAGGTAGGAAATATGTCCTCTTTCTGACACCACAGTATGTTAAGTATCATGGAATATAGCATTTTTCTGCCTCAAATTCTATGTATGGCTTGCCTCTTTTACTCAAAAAAGAAAAAAAGATTCTTAAGAGTAGCACCCACATCTGAGTCATCTTTTTCCAACCAGTGATATGAGGCAATCCCTTTCCACCCAATAAAACTCAGCATTTGCTGCAGAAGGATGTGCTCCTATCTTCATAGCCCATGGAGCTGTTGCACAGATACAAAATACATTTCAAAGTTATCGTTATTTTTTTTGAGCTATAAGAACTTGATTTATCTTTCCTCTTAACTAAGCAATTATAAAAATAATCGTTATCATCAGAATTAGGGGGAAAACCCTCTCTATGAGCTCTTTAGATCAAACCCAACTATTACAGAGAATACATTTTTAAAAGCCATAAATATTACTACACCCAATTATTTTTCAATGTTTTCCATATCAAACTTGTCCCTTAGAAACCACGTTGAACAAAATGGATCTGTGTATTTCCCCCAAATGACAGACAGCAAGCATCACACGTGAAAGGTGATCAATCTGCCTGATTGAAGCTCCACCACTCATCTAAACAAAACTCAGATCCCTGAGGAAGTCAGAAATCCAATGTGAAAAAACAACTTTGCCAACATCATATGAACACTTCTTTAAAGATGGATTTTTGCTTTAGGAACTTCATAGACATTTCATAGCAAGTAGTTCCAATGAAAAATGTATGAGAAGAGACTGTGTAACGGCCTGACCCCACATAGAAAGAATAAGTTTATATTTAAAGAATATAATTCAACAAAGCTCATTTTTCATAATTTTTCACAGAAATATATTTAAATAAAGGGTTATGACCTATTCTAATTCTTCCAAACAAATTTGATCAATAAAGTAGAATAAGGGGTATATATCACATTAACAGACTGAACTCCAATATCAAACCTGTATTTGAACTCATGACCCACTACTTAACAACTGCAAGACACTGAGCAACGAAGGTGACCACTGTATTTTCTCAACTGAAAGATGAAGTAAATAATTGTTCCTACCTAATAAGGTAATGTGGTTTAAAAGAGATACTGCTTATCAATGGTTTAGTAGAGTACAGGTACATAATTAAAAGGTCTAGATATTTTAAAAATAAAAGTATCATACAATAACAAAGATAACTGAAGTTTTGGAGTTATCTTTATTTCAATTTCTTTTTGAAGTTTCAAAAACAAAAATACATTAAAATAACCTCAAAATGTTACTATTTTAGAAGATAATATCTCATTTTAAGAAACACACTAAAGTTTTAATTTTTGGGAAACATGACTCACTCAAGTAAGACCCAAAATAAAAATTTTAATGTTTTTATAAGAAAGGGGAATACTTCTCATATAACCTTGAGCAAAGAACAATCTCCTATATCTAAGAACATTGCCTCCTTCTATTTTTTCTATTATATAGGTTGGTAGAGGGTAAGCAGTGGTTACAGAAAAGAAAAGGACACTCTCCCAGGTAGCCAGATTAACACTTGAAACTCGTGTATTGCTTTGGACGCCAAAGAGAAGCCATAATGCCTTTCCATCTGAACTAACTTTGAATGTGTGCATAGAACATGTAATTTAACCACCAGGAAATTCAAATACTTATCAGCAACTGAAAGGCAGAGCAATTTCTCAAAAGGTGGCTGGGACCCAGTGGTCAAAATCAAGCTGAGAAGTAAAACTCCTGTCTTTCAGGGTAAAGGAAAAAGGGAGAGTGAAAAGTGCCCAGAATCCAGTTCTTCAGGGACGCTGCATTAGGCCCAAGGCAGAAATGCAGGCATGAGGGAAACACAGAATTAGGGTAAGGACTAAGTCTTGGGATAATACCCTGTAAGATCATTTAATGGTGTCAAAAACTGAACCTTCTCAAATTTCTCCTACCCAAGATAAGAAAGAGTCTGAAGCTCCTCCTCAGGCTGGAAGCCAAATGGCTCCAATTTGAGAAGACAGACTTCAATGTCTGAGGACTCTCACCCTGGGAAGGAAGACTTCTTTGCAGAATACTGAACAATAAAAAGAATACTAGCAGCATCTAGTGGTCTGCCTATGTAAGTGCCCCCAGACCTAGGTCCTGAGATAGAAGAAAGTGAGATCCTAAACATGGTGAACTACTGATGGACTTTAATGGGTGTCTTATTTCTGGGAGAATAGGAGTGGGAAGAGGGCAACTGTCTAGACCACCATGTTCAAAGCCTCGTGGGGGGAACACAAAGAAGCATAACATGTCCAAAGAGTTTAGTATAACTGTATTTCTTCCTGCACAGTTAGGCAAGAATCCATAAAGTATGGCTGAACATATTGATCTTTTCATATTCTTGATCAATCAATATATAGATATTAGAGTAATGAAGAATTGTGAGAGAGCAGCATATGACACATTTTCTGCTCTCAAGGTAGATGCAGTTATTCAGCCGACTTAGATTCTATTCCATATTTACACCTGGTATTTTTAATCACCTGCTTGTAGGAACAGTTCTGTAGAATAACATTAAATGAAGGGAGGCTTTTTCACTGCTTGCCACTTATCCAACCACCTAAATCATTCGCCCTATGTCTATGGTACTCAACCACAGTTTATTCTAAATAGTTCTAAGCAGCTGCTGAAATAAATCATTTGGAAAAATTATTATATCACACAGACAATTCTATTAACAATATTGCCAAACATCTGTGCGTCAAAGGACACTGGTATAGTTTTTTTCAAAGGAATGCATATTTTTTAAAACTGTCAAAATGATCTTAAAGGGCTAGAAGCAGCTTCTAGAAAAGAAGTGTCTGATAACTGAAAAAAAATTAATTAAGCTCCCCTTTAAAGGTAGAAAAGGAATGAACATTACCTGAATTCTCATTCACTTGGATGCTTTTAAAATATTAAGGAGTTAGTAAAATTGTGCTTCTAACTGCTGTATTAGAATTTAGCTTTGATAACTAAGAATCATTCCTTTTCTGAATGCAGCATAGTTGCACGTTCCCTTTTAAAGCCTTTTTAGAAGGCAGTGCTTTTTATTCATAGCTCACTTCTCTTCTTTTCTTAATTAGTAGCTTGAATGTGATTTTCCCTTTTTTAAACTGAGCAGGCTGTGTAGCTAAATGGTGTTTTTGACATTCCTGCACTGGGGACAGATTCAAAACGAAGGCAGAAGACAATAGAGATTGACTACATACTTCGAGGCCCCAAATGGAGAGGAATGCTGGTAATTACAGGGATTCGGCAACACTTTGTCTCTTGGCATCTGTACTTGGAAAAACAATGAAATAATCATGGACAAATATGATGTGAAATGTGTTTATGGAGCAGCATGTTTTATTAACACTGAGCACAGCAGAGAGATAAGCACCACTTGCTAATTTTAAAATTTCTATGAACTGTGGCAATTAAGCCTAATAATTATTTAAAGAGTATAACAAAGATGAGTCTATTCGTACTGCATTTCAGAGAAAAAGAATAAGCAGAGTGCTAAAGTTCAGTTTGGATGATGTTCCTCCAGTGCAATTCTGTACATATCCTACCTGGTATGATTTGAAACTGGACATACTCCTAACATAGGGCTTCCCTGGTGGCTCAGAGGTTAAAGTGTCTGCCTCCAATGCGGGAGACCCGGGTCCGATCCCTGCTTCGATCCCTGGGTTCGATCCCTGGGTCGGAAAGATCCCCTGGAGAAGGAAATGGCAACCCACTCCAGTATTCGTGCCTGGAGAATCCCATGGACAGAGGAGCCTGGTGGGCTACAGCCCTCGGGGTCGCAAAGAGTCGGACACGACTGAGCGACTTCACTCTCATTTTCATACTCCTAACATACTAGTCTCAAACTGAGGGGTCTCCTCAGGTCACATTTTGTTTCTTTGCTCATTTTTTCTTGCTTTTGTTGTTGCAGAAACTATTTCTTGGGGGTCTTGTGTGTCTTTGATGTTAATTTTAGAGTGTTAATACACACCATGGGTGCCCATCAGGAAACCGTAGGTCTAATTGAATAAAGTAGTAAATATATTAATTGTTCTTTCCAGAATTGTCACTTTTCCCATTACAAATTTTTCTCAATAACAAACAAACAAACAAAAAAGCCACTGATTGTCTTTAGTCTTTTGATAGATAACTAGGGAAGGAAGGTTTGTTAGACCCGTGGGCAAAGCAAAATTTATCTTCCACCACCTTAGCTGAATGATGACAACAGGCTCAGACTTAGGATGGCAAAACTACCAGAAATTGAATTGAGTATTAAAAACACAAACAGACAAGGTATCAAATTATTGATCATTAATAAAGGTGTATGTCAAGGAAAAATTTTATATATTTTAGTTTGTTTCCAATGGGGGGAAACAAGACATTTCGGTTGATTAGTAAAAAATAGTATTTCCTCTATTTTCTCCCCTCCATGTTTTTGTGCTATCTTTTGCAATTCACTGTCATTTCCTGAGCAATTTTAAAAGATAAACTTGCATATTTAACTTTGCAGCAGGAGAATGAAAACACAATGAATGGCTGTTCTCTGAGTATAAACCAGGGAACGCCAAGCTTTATTCATCTCTGGGTTCTTTCTTCACGGAGCAAGTTTATTATGGCATTTATACTGAAAAAAAATTATTCATTGTATTTGATACAAAAGGGATGTTGTCAATAATTATTTCTGAGCCAGAGTCCTGTCAGCAGGAATGGAGTAGGCTTGCCTCCCCAACCCACAACAGAAAACTTAACACTCTGTCCATTGCTTGTATTTTTCCTGCATTCTCAGCAGGATTATTCCAAAACACTGGTACACACTCCATAGTTGCAGAGGCAATTTCTCATTAGACCTGTAACTTGATAGAGAACCACATCACACAGGCATATGGAAAAGTAAATTGCACCAATAGCTTATTTTCAATGCCTCTCTATTTTATTTGCATCCACATAGTTGAGGAACAGAGCTGACCTCGGGCAAAAAGATGAAGCTGGAAATCTAAGCCCAGCTTCTTTCTGTGGTGTCTAATCCTCCTAAACTATGAATTACCCCCAGACTCCACAACCCCACCCAACCACCACATACATTAAAACATAGGCACATACCTCAAACTCGCCTTGCTCTTTGCTTCAGGTCAAAGGCTGACAGCAATTTCTGACTCCCAACATAAATGATTCTAAGTTGAGATGACTTTCCCTGAGATATTTGCATTTTAATCTCAACTTCTGTTTGTGAGATCTAAAAAACCATCTCCAGTTAGAGGGTTGGGGGAGGTAAGAGATAGTGTTCAATGAAAAAAGATAAAACTGAGAGGGGGAATAAGATACATTTGGGAAGAAGCTCAAGTGGGGAACGTTTTATTTCGCCAAAAAATTGAACTGGCCACCTCTCAGAATCGGTTTTGAAGGTGAGCATGTTCTGTTGTATCAGAGAAATGGAAGGAAACTGTGTACAGAAAGAATCAACATGAGGTAGGTCCACCCACGTATTCTCACAATTCCACAAGCCTTATTCAGCTGCTCCCATTTAAAAGGAAAAAAGGAATGGAGGAATGGAGAGAAAGGGAAGGAGGGAGGGAAAGAAAAGGATCCCCCACAAGAGGCTATGGACCTAAGAAAGCACATGCAAACATCGTCTGTTTATTCCTATCCTAGGGGACTCTAATGCCCATGTCTTACTCAGAATTTAGGTGCTCAAGTCTGCTTATACGCTGAAAATCACATAAAATCTACCATCAAGAATTCTGTTCATTGATGTCAGTTCACTAAATTCAACACAGATCCAGAGCTGTTTTGCTCCCTCCAGTTGCGCAGGCGGATTACTGCCCACTACGAGGGGCAAGCTGCAACTGACTCTGAGTGAAAAGTAGAATTCCGTCTCAGATTATGCTGCATGCAACTTTACTGGGCAGAGCAGCTGACACAATTGTTCACTTATGGCCAAGGAATCCGAAAGCCGCCCTGCTAAGAAATGGTTTGTCAGTCTCAATCTAGCAGAATGATTTAACAGGAGCACCCATCAGCTCTTGACACAGAGACTCTTAGCTTAAGTCAGCTCTACACCTCAGTCCTTTAAGACTGGAACTTCTGGGAAAGGAGCCCCTGGTGATGATCGTAAAGAATCTCTGAAATGAAAAGCAGCATGGCAGGGAATAAATAAGATGGCAGGAAGAGAGAGTCATGAAGCGCTGGCATTAGGTTTCAGCTAAAGCACTGAAGACAAATGCGTGGGGATCCAGAGTATGCTGACAGTCAAATGAAGAACTTTTTCTTATAAAGTTTACTCACATCTCTGAGTGTGAATATATGATGATTAGATCGTGACTGGTAATAGGAGGAACTGCAAACATTAACACAGTTTTAAAACACTGATCAAGTGATAGAGAAAAGAGGAAATCACAAATTTGATTTCACTATGAAAAAGAAATATTAGTTACAGAAATCCACATAAATTTCATAGCACTGATGGCCTTTTGCTGTGTCAAATAAAAGATATTATACTTATTAAAAGTATGCTAGATTATTGCTGCCTGTTTGACTTTATGCATTCTTGCATTAGTATGAGCGCTGCTGCATGCTCTGCTCACTATTGTTTTTAGCCCAAATAATTGAAATGTAATTTGTTTTGTTTGACATTACATTATTTAGGAAGAATGAAAATGTATATTTCAATACTACTGATAGTATTAATGTGAATTATTTATCAATCAACTATAAGAAGCCTCTTCAAAATAAATATTTATGCCAAACTCAGATTTCTTTTTTGTAAGAAAATATAATACCAATGTCGGAGAAGGCAATGGCACCCCACTCCAGTACTCTTGCCTGGAAAATCCCATGGACGGAGGAGCCTGATAGGCTGCAGTCCATGGGGTCGAGAAGAGTCAGACACGACTGAGCGACTTCACTTTCACGTTGTTCTTTTTATGCACTGGAGAAGGAAATGGCAACCCACTCCACTGTTCTTGCCTGGAGAATCCCAGGGATGACGGAGCCTGGTGGGCTGCCGTCTATGGGGTAGCAGAGAGTCGGACACGACTGAAGTGACTTAGCATAGCATAGCATAGCATAGCATGTCAGAGAAGGCAATGGCACCCCACTCCAGTACTCTTGCCTGGAAAATCCCATGGATGGAGGAGCCTGGTGGGCTGCAGTCCATGGGGTCGCTAAGAGTTCGACATGACTGAGCAACTTCACTTTCACTTTTCATTTTCATGCACTGGAGAAGGAAATGGCAACCCACTCCAGTGTTCTTGCCTGGAGAATTCCAGGGAGCGGGAGCCAGGTGGGCTGCCGTCTATGGGGTAGCACAGAGTCGGACACGACTGAAGTGACTTAGCAGCATAATACCTATGTACATATATATTATGGTTCAGAGATGGACAGTTTATTACATTTATTATGAAAAACAATGCAAATATTATTATGCCCCCAATAGGCAAATATTAGTATGCCCCCAAATGCCATTAGCTTATAATGACAGAAGTTTCTCATTCACTTTGCTATTCAATGCTGATAATCCTGTGCAGAGAGCTGCTTTCTTCCGTGCAGTGATTCAGGAATTCAGGATCCACCTACTTTATAGGTCTTCTACCCCAAAGGGCTTTGTGATTCTCTACACCCAGCCAGTAGAAAAAGAAAGAATATGGAGATGGTGTGTCTATTTTTAAAAGGCTTGCGTTACATTATTTCCACTCCATTCCACTGCATTTTGTTTGACTACAGCTGCCATCACTTTTTCTCCCAGGCCTCTTAGCTCATAAAGTTCACAAAAGCTACTCTTTTGTCTCATTTTCTATTCAGAAATTAAGAACACAGGCACTGAGGACTGAGTAGGACAGTGAGGGAAAGGTAAGTGGAGGTCACTTCCTGATCCTAGGGATCAAGTCATTGATGATCTAACATCAGTACAATCGTAGGGAAAAGGTTGAGCTGGGAGCCACTGGTCCTACATCTTCATCCCATTGGCATCTCTTCCCTTAACTGTTGGGTAAACTCAAAAAAAAAAAGAAAAGAAAAAAACAGTTGTGCTCTTTGAGCCTACGTTTTTGCAGTTATAAAGTAAGGGAACTGTACTAGGGACAACCTCATAAACCATAATTTGAGATTAAATTACTACATGCTGCTGCTGCTAAGTCACTTGAGTCGTATCCGACTCTGTGTGACCCCATAGACGGCAGCCCACCAGGCTCCCCCGTCCCTGGGATTCTCCAGGCAAGACGACTGGAGTGGGTTGACATTTCCTTCTCCAATGCATGAAAGTGAAAAGTGAAAGTGAAGTCACTTAGTCGTATCCGACTCTTAGCAACCCCATGAACTGCAGCCTACCAGGCTCCTCCATCCATGGGATTTTCCGGGCAAGAGTACTGGAGTGGGGTGCCATTGCCTTCTCCAAAATTATGACATAAGCCTGCATTCATGAATCAACTCGTGGTCTTGCCAATGGTAAATGTATAGTTCCATTTATTCTTGAAATATTAAAAATAACTCAGAGATTTTATTATTTGTACTCTTCCCACTAAAACTATATTTACTACAAATTGAATTAAAATGGCTCTTTATTGTTGTTGTTGAGCAGCATGAACAGACAGATAATCTGTATTGTTGCTGTTCAATCGCTAAATTGTGTCCAACCCCTTGCAACCCCATGGACTACAAAACGCCAGGTTTCCCTGTCCTTCACTATCTTCCAGAGTTTGCTCAAACTCATGTCCATTGAATCGGTGATGCCGTCCAACCACTTCATCCTCTGCTGCTTCCTTCCCCTTTTGCCTTCAGTCTTTCCCAGCATCAGAGTCTTTTCCCTTGAGTTGGCTCTTCTCGTCAGGTGCTGTATTGGAGCTTCGGCCACGAATGAATGTTGATGTCCTTCCAATGAATATTCAGGGTTGATTTCCTTTCAGATTGACTGGTGCAATCTCTTTGCTGTCCAAGGGACTCTCAAGAGTCTTCTCCAGCACCAAAGTTCTAAAGCATCAATTATTCAGTACACAGCCTTCTTTGTAGTCCAAGGCTCTTTATTGAGCATTTATTGTATTTCATACATTTGGCAAAGTGAAATATATATATCAAGCTCTACCAGCCCTAAGTAGTACAACTGAGAGACATCCCAAGCCAACTCTTAAACCATAATTCCTCATGGCTGTATTATACTAGACTCACAAACCACTGCTGGGAACCACTAGATAAGAAGACTTATCAGGAGGTGATTCTTCCATATCTGTGTATCCATGAACTCAGACCAAAGAGTGAAAAAGCACTTTAGCCCACAATTCCACCTCTAGCCCACAATTCCACCTGCCATTTTTCAGTTTGAATACTTAGTCTCGGTTTCTTTATTTAAAAAAAAAAAATGAAATTTGTATAGCTAACCCTACCTCCTTCAGATGTCTTAAGTACCAATTAAGTCACTGCTCCAAAGCAATAAAAACCCAACTTCTGAGAATTAACCATATGAACATAAGATAATGCAGCCAACTCAATTATCCATGGTAAGAGATGACAAGGAAAAGTAAGGCTAAATTAAATATACAGGTGTCTCCAAACCACACTTTTGCCAATCACCTAAGCTCTTAGCTAGTGCTAATAAGCTGCAAAATAGATAGATTTGAATTTTATGACTTTACCTCTCCACCCCCTACTCTTGTCTGGTTTCAGTGCTAAGGGGCAGTCAACCACCCTTTAAAAGGCAGGAAAAGCAGAGGCTGGACTGTGCAATCAATAGCCTGGATAATTAGCCTCTGAGTAATTGAGAGAGTTAACTGTCTTATATTAACTTCACCCCATTACTCCCAGAATATGAACAAGTCAGAACAAGTTGGAGATGAATATCTGCGAGCAGAAGAAAAAAAAGTAGGGTAGTACAGGGGATTTATCTGGGGATTATCCTCTGATGTGAACTCTAATGACACAGAACCACATGACAACGGCCGCCTTGCAAGGGAACTCCAAACATGACAAGAGGGCCACGAGAGCTGTAAGGCACCTGCTTCCCCTCGGCACCAAATTATTCTCCTCTTTTCTTCCTACAACAAAAGACTCACTCCAGGCTTTGGCTGTGTTCCCAAAAGATTGGGTAATTAAGCAGGTAAGATTTCCAAGGAGAAATAAATATTTTCCAGTTACTAGACACTGTCATTGGGCTTTGATTCAAATGTGTATAATTTTTGAACAGGGAACATAATGAAAGGAATGTCTCACAAATTAATATAAAGCCCAACGGCATACCTGGCAGCCTCTTACATGAAATCATTGTTTTTCGCAAGCCAGGAATGTCGACTGAGTGCCCATCTTGGAAAATGCTTTTCTCCTTGTAGGATTAGCACTGGTTTTACGGAAGGAAAACTCAACTTGAAGAAAAATGCTCATAAAATACAACTTAAGCCTATTTTTCCTAGCTGTGAAGACATTTTTTAAAAATAGTGATATTGGTTTCCGCATGATCAGTGAAAATTGTGCCTCTTATTCAGAGGTTGAGAAGATAAAGAGAAGACTTAAACGACATGCAGAATTTTACAGAGTGACTAATTCAAATTAGAGGTTTGGATATAGATGCTGGGCTCTGGGACCAGAACACCAAATTACTGTTCTCTAAAAATAATGTACAACTCTGAAAAGTGAAATGGCTAAAATGTTGAGGAAATTCCCCTCAAAATATAATTTTAACTCTGCATTGAGAATGAGTCAAGCACAGGTTGAATGAACAATTTTAGGATGTTGGAAAATGACTGAATCATCACTGGAAGAATGAGCAAATTTTTTTCCCTTATAGTGGTGACAGCTTTAAAGTGATCATTCTGCACTGTCTGTTATCCCTATAGCAAAAAGTAAGATAATGGTTCAACCAAGCACAGTTTACATGAACTTGACTTAGAAAATTTGAAATAATGTGATTAAAAATATATTTATAACTCATTTTATGCAAAGTAGAAAATAATATGAATATAAAAAATTAAATACCTCACAAATTGCTTAATTTCTAAGATGATGAGCTGGCTGAATTATAAATTCATTTGAATCATTAAATACTCCTTTTTTAAATTTATTTTTAATTGAAGGGTAATTGCTTTACAATATTGTGCTGGTTTCTTCCATATATCGACATGAATCGGTCATAGGTATACCTAAGTCCCCTTCCTCTTGAACCTCCCTCCCACCTCCTTGAATTGGTAAATACTCTTCCTATGTAAGAAACACATTTTTGTGTTTTGTATACGATTCAGGGTGCATGTTATGTCATCATTTTAACGTTTACCATCAGCATGATTTAAAATCTTTTTATAGTCTTTATTTTTCAAGTGATTAAGTGGCCATAATGGTGCTTAGTACTAGGGAGTTAAAAAAAAAAAAAAAATCCTGGAATCATTTGGTCGTAAAATTTTAAGGCAATAAAATATTGAGACAAAGGCTGTGCCTGTTACCAACTTATTGTCTGCTGGATTCAAATGCATCCTGCATCACCTGCTCCGTGAAAAACAGAAGGACCCTTTAAGTACTTCTTCCTTTGCTAGCTGGCATGATGTGAACATTTGTCGAGAGACTACAGGAAGAACACAGCATGGGAAAAAGCCTTTCCTTCTTGGTTCTGGGGTGCTCCCAGGCTGGCTCCTGCAGCAGAGGCAGCTTATGCAGGGGCACGAACTTGCACTGGCAGCATAGAAGCTTCCAGAACACCTGGCTCCATCACGTGCAAGTGCGGTAGGGGCTGCACCCAGAGTCAGAAGCTTCCGCGGTCATCTGCCTGAGGCCATCTGTAACTGAAGACATCATGGCGAGAGCACTCCCCAGCCCCCTCGGAGGGAGGTTCCTGACAAGTTCCAAGGGACAGATTTCTAGCAAATTCCTCCAGAGCCTCAACACGATTTATCTGTCATTCAGCAAGCCACAGCTGGGCTGTGTCTTTTAAGATCTGCATGTCAGCTTTGAAGAGGCAGTTCCTCCTTGGGTGCTTTATCTCACCCCTAGGGATAGGGGCTCCTCTTTACATCATCTGATCCTGTATTTTTTAGAATTTTCTATTATTAGCCAACTCTTAGTAACTATAGTCCCTTGTCATGGCTAATTCTTTATTACAGCTTTCCTTGTTCAAATCACTCAGTGGATTTTGTCTTCCAAATGGACTCTAACTGATACAAACTATGACTGAACCATCCTGATTGTCCATAATGTTAATATTAGATCACAGCATATATCTTAGAAAATATTCTGAGAAAAGAAAAATGATTTTTAAAATATGCTAGAAACGTGAATATATGTGCATTTGAAGGAGGCATCCACTGCTTATATTTATTCTTCTAAGAAATTCTCTTGAATTATGATAATTTTAAACTATGCTAGGTCTTCAGAAACCCATCCCTTAAATGTGCTTGCTCCCTACACACACATAAGCTTTCACACACATACGCTTTCTAAAATGCTGTCGATGTCTTAAGATAAGCCCCAGTCTCACTAAATGTTGAGTCTCCAAATTATGCATAAATATAATGCTTTATAACTGCAAATATGAAACCACACACTGACCAAAATTACAGAATGTTTAAAAATATTTTGAAATTGCAATGAGGTATGACTTTGTTCTCAATGCAACACTCTTTTATGCATCTCTTACCAGAACCTGTATCATGCTGATCCTGCCTGTTCAGTCAAGTATCTTTTTCCTTGCACTGAAAAGGAGTCACAGGGGAAATAAAATACTAGGTGGAATGGACCAGCACCTAGCTTGCAGCCCATTGTGAATATTTATAGGGCATTTCAGTGTTATTAGTCAAGTCTTTTCCTCAAAGCACTGTTTTGTTTAATATGTGATCAGAATAGTAACTGAGAAAAGAAAACTCTGTGTGTATGTGTAGGTACATGGACATATACGTACATGTGCTCACATCTGTGTAACCTGCTCACTGGCATTTTTCCTGTGGTATTTTTTCAGTCTCCTTCTTAGGCCCAGTTCTGGCTTTCAACTCTCATTTTACATACATTACAAAGTTTAGAACTAGACCCTCTTTTTCTTGAGACATAAGAAATGGAAGCAGAGTTCACTTTACGAAAACCAGATAGGCTCTTTCAAGAGAAATCAAGAATTACAGGTAAGCAGCTAGCTTCAGCAGCACCTATGCACAAACTGGAATGGTACAGAGAACATTAGCATGGCCCCTGCGCAAGGAAGTACGAAAGTCTACAACCAACAACCATAACTCCTCTAACTTCAGTTCAGTTCAGTTCAGTCGCTCAGTCGTGTCTGACTCTGCGACCCCATGAATCGCAGCACGCCAGGCCTCCCTGTCCATCACCAACTCCCGGAGTTCACTCAGACTCACGTCCATAGAGTCAGTGATGCCATCCAGCCATGTTACCACCTTCTATGCACATACACACACAAGTCACATTCTTCAGGATATTTTTCTTAATATGAAATATTTGCGTCTAATATTTTTCCAATAAATTTTTCCAATTAGTCCATTTGTATGTTATATTTCAGAACCACAACATTTCAGTATCAAAATGAGTATAAGATAAAAGTAAATGATTAAAGGAAGAATACGAAATACAAATTTTTTTTTAAGTCTGAAAAAACCCTGGAACTAGGAATATTTATTTTCTAACAAAGCATTGTGTTGACCAAACAAATTGCTCTTGGCTAAGTACCCCTCTTTTGGAGGAAAACAGCGCTGTTTGCAATAATTAGAATTATTGAAATGCAACTAAATGCCTGAAGTATGTCCAGATATACCAGAAATAGTGATCAGATCAAAGGTTTATGGTTTGAGAGACTGAAATCTAGAATACAAAACATCAAAGCATATCAGGCCAGTTGGTTCTCATTAACTTTCATATTTAATTCCCATGCCCCCAAAAAGGATATGGCCATCTCCAAGGCAGTTATGAACAATCACTCTCTCTTACACAGGATGGTCATAATGAACTTCACCAATCAAGTAACCCAGTGAATTAAAAGTTTGCCACAGTTTCCATACATACTTTCTAAAGTAATGCCCATGCACACACACACACGTGTCTATTTCTTACTTGTAAGAAGAAGGCATTGCCTAAAATATCTCAAGTAAAGGCTGTTCTTTGTTACATAATCCTATCTCATAAAAGTAACTTCACTAATGTGTAAACTCCAGAATAGATTTTTTTCCTTCTGCCAAGAAAACTAAAAGGATCAGAGTTGTGTCACCATTATCTCAGAATGAGATGACATTCTACATTATTCCAACCTTGGACGAGAAAGAATTTCCTAATATGTAGTGATTTATTTTTGATGTTGAACAAGCTAGTTGTGGAAATATATAAGCTGATTTAATGTATATTTCAAAGCATTATGTTGCTATTAGGAAACAGAATCCCTTATCAGAACTAAAGACTTAAGAGCAATAAATAAATTCCCTTTAATAAAACATTAGTCAGAAATAGAAAACACAGTATTTTTCATACTTTTCACTTAAAAGAGATTACAATATGATTCTTAAAGGATTTCAATATAAAAGAATTTTCATGCTATTTTTTTAGCACTAATATACTGCTGATTTCCAACATAAGATGATAATAGACAGAATCACATATTGAGAAGTTCAGTTCTTTAAAGATGAATCTGTGAAACTTCCTAGATAATATATCTTCGTAATAAATTACATATAAGTCAGAGGTTTAGACTGATCAAAGTGGCAAAGAAGAATCAGTAATTAAACTTCTACTCCATGGACAGATTTTTCGCCCAGGGAAATCTCTACACAGGGTCACCACCACCTGGCCGCTTCAGAAGGCAGGAGGTCATTACAATTAATCTCATACTCTCCTGACATTTAACTCTGGAATTCCAAATACCCTACCAAAATACCCACACTATGATTTAGTCAACCTTCAGAATCACGAGAGAAGCGGAGCTTTACTTTGGCAATTAAATGCCTGCTACATTAAAAAAGAAACAAAACAAACACCTGTTTTAAGAGTTATTCAAGCACGCAGAAAATAAGACCTTTACCCTCCTAGGAATTAAAATATAATTAAGAGAAGACATAAATGTGAAAATTATAAATATAAGCTTGTTTTAAGAGACAGCATTCAAACAGTAAACCTATATCCATATATTAAGTAAACAATGGTTGCAACCCTAGCCAATAATGCATTATTAAATTACTGTATCCAAAATTCTTCATAATTTTTTTAATCTTAAGGGTATTCAAGTACAATATTTTGCTGGCTTACATAGAAAAGGATCATCAGTAATTTCAGACTGCTTTCCTCTTATAAAATGTTGACTCTTAGAAAACTGAAACCTCAGAGACAATATATCCTCAAATTACATTATAAAGTGTTACTGGGATGAAAGCCTTGAACAAGACGAACACTACAGATCATCAAACATTTACTTATGAATCATGGAAATCTTGACTCCCGTAAACAAAATCAAAAACTTGGGCAATGAGATTGACAGGCGGGGGAAGAGGGGTGGGGGGCTGGGGGAATTTCCCTCTACCTATCTAGAGACCTTGTGGCTGGAATAATAATAAAACTGACACAAGAAAGATTAAAAGGCAATAAAGAAACAAAGTTTAATGCATGCACACAAAGATGGCACAGAAATAGAACAGAAGACATAGCAGAGTGGGCAGCATTTACACTTCTGGACAAAGAAAAAAGTCGTGAACAATTAGCACAAAAGAACTTGGGCTTCAAGTGAAAATAATTAATTAATTAAAAATTTCTGAAGACCTGAAACAGAGCTTGGGCTTTGGATAGTAAATTACAGAAGTAACAAGGCGATTTTGAGTGTACAGATTTCTCAGCCCGAATTCCCACTCTCTGGCCATAGGGCACCCTTGTAACTCGTGTGGGAGGAAACTTTAAATATAAGGGATTTATTTGCTGCTTTTAGGATAAGACAGAGAAGAATCAAAAGTGTTCCTCTTGCACCCACTGTTTCTTAAGTAATTTTAATTCGCAACAATCAATATGCCATCGAGAAATACTTTGGGTTGGCCTATCCAGGACCCCAACAAGGTTAAATCTCTGATGTATAAACTCAAGAGGGCAGTCTCAGTAAATAATTATAGTGCATATTCAGAATTATTAAGTGAATAAAAATAGAGGACTTACAAATCTTCCAGACATATTTTGGATGGTGGGGAGATAGGCTCATTTTTATATTTCACAAACACACATACAAAAATAACCATAAGAATCACAATGATCTCAAAAGGCCCACTGATGAGAAAACCACAACTGATTTAGGGTTAAATACTGCTTTCTCCAGCATGCAGTAACTAATATTTTTTTTTCAGGGTAGACAACAGTTGAGGAAAAGAAGCTGCACACTAATGTTGGCTCTAAAAGGGGGAGACAGCAGTTTAGAGGTACCCTCAGATTTTGTTTAGAATTATAAAAAGTTGGATTCCAAACTTCCTTGATGGGGGAGAAATTACTATTTGATTCTTAAGCATCCCGAGAATCCACCTTCACTGTTTCTCAAAGAAAAGTACCAGACACGTTTCCCCCTTCTGAAGTCTGACTTCCCCATGATACATCTTGAACTGAACCATGGTTGACAGTTTTATTACAAATATGTTGCACTTGTAATTGTTACACCAAAGAAAGTGATTGAAAAAAATTTGCAAAGTTATAAAATTGGACTTCAGTTCTACGGAGAATGAAGAAATAAATGTTAGCTCTGAAAATAATATCCTCAGAGATGTATATATCAAGACGAAAAGATTCAAATTTGATTTATTATTCACTTTGGGTATAGCACTTTCTGATCTGGGGGAAAAAAAAAAAAAACCGTCTGAAATTATTCCACTTTACATAAGCGGTGACAAATCACTACTTACAGATTTCTTTCCAAAAGTCTCTCTATGACACAAAAATTGCTTGAAAGGGTTCTGTGCGTTGCTATTTTAACATCTCCCACCACACTCTACAAATGCCAGTCTGACCACTCTGCCTCTGGGGCTTTCACAAAGCAGCTTTCTTTAAAGGTTACAGGTGAAGATCTGTCTTCTAAGAATGTCAGCTCTCTTGACAGCTCTTCATGATGTCAACATGGTTGATAACTAAAATTTAGGTAAACATTTAATTTGGGAGAGGATTTTATTCGTGTTTGCTAATTGTTTAATATATTAGTTTTATTTCAAACAAAAGGCATCCTGCTGCATTTGCATAGCTTTTAGCTTTAATTCTTCTATACGTTTCATCAGTTAAAATGATACCTTTAGACCTTTGGACCCTTAGGCACTAGGAAGCAGATGTTTTATTTAGAAATAGCGTTCAGCCTCACCTGGGGAAAGGAGGCTTTGTCACAGTCTTCATTAGAAACCCTCAGGACAAAAGAATCTACTGTAAAAGTCTGATAACCCACCTGTGGTTGGAAGAGACTGAATCTTGTAACATTTAGGAAACTATTTTTATGTTATTTCAATTTTAAAAAGCTGAAATAGATATAATAAAGCTTTACTGTTTTCCTACACAACTCAAAAATTAAGTCACATAAGGAAAATAAGCACAGCAAGCCTTCCATCATCAGCTAAGCAAATTATTATGCCTTTCTGAATTAAAAGAAGTTGCACAGAAATTAAGCTTATAATAAAATGAATTCTAATACAAATATGCAATATTTTATTTTATCCTGGTGTTTGGAAACGTTTACTCTCAATACATGAGCAACAGCCCACAGACTAAGCTAATTAGTGTTCTAGACTGTATTAAAATATTCAATTACAAATCAGGTATTTTAAAACTTTTTCTACTAAAACAAACAACGGTTACTATCTTGGTTTTTCTGTGTTTTTTATTTTTTGTTGGAATTTTTTTTAAGTACAAATTGGTTTGACAGTTTGGTAATACTTTTGACAATGATTTAACAACAACCAAAATATACCTAAAAAACTCAAAATGCATCCTACAAAGATTCAAAGGAAATATATATAATTTACAGTTAACATTTTGCTGAAAATACACATCTAAGCATAAGTAGGAGTACGTTAAGGCTGTATATTGTTACCCTGCTTATTTAACTTATATGCAGAGTACATCATGAGAAATGCTGGGCTGGAAGAAGCACAAACTGGAATCAAGATTGCTGGGAGAAATATCAATAACCTCAGATATGCAGATGACACCACCCTTATGGCAGAAAGTGAAGAGGAACTAAAAAGCCTCTTGATGAAAGTGAAAGAGGAGGGTGAAAAAGTTGGCTTAAAGCTCAACATTCAGAAAACGAAGATCATGGCACCTGGTCCCATCACTTCGTGGGAAATAGATGGGGAAACAGTGGAAACAGTGTCAGACTTTATTTTGGGTGGCTCCAAAATCACTGCAGATGGTGACTGCAGCCATGAAATTAAAAGATGCTTACTCCTTGGAAGGAAAGTTATGACCAACCTAGATCGCATATTCAAAAGCAAAGACATTACTTTGCCAACAAAGGTCCGTCTAGTCAAGGCTATGGTTTTTCCTGTGGTCATGTATGGATGTGAGAGTTGGACTGTGAAGAAGGCTGAGCGCCGAAGAATTGATGCTTTTGAACTGTGGTGTTGGAGAAGACTCTTGAGAGTCCCTTGGACTGCAAGGAGATCCAGCCAGTCCATTCTGAAGGAGATCAGTCCTGGGTGTTCTTTGGAAGGACTGATGCTAAAGCTGAAACTCCAGTACTTTGGCCACCTCATGCGAAGTGTTGACTCATTGGAAAAGACTCTGATGCTGGGAGGGATTGGGGGCAGGAGGAGAAGGGGACGACAGAGGATGAGATGGCTGGATGGCATCACCGACTCGATGGACATGAGTTTGAGTGAACTCCGGGAGTTGGTGATGGACAGGGAGGCCTGACGTGCTGTGATTCATGGGGTCGCAAAGAGTCGGACACGACTGAGCGACTGAATTGAACTGAAGCATAAGTAGTATTAACATTACAAAAAAGTAAAATAATGGAAAACCATAGGCAAAGGAATAATACAATATCAAGGTTTTGAAGACTGAGAGGACCAAACTGAAATAAAACATCATTTTAGGCTTACCACACCGTCACACGAAGTCTGTGCACAATCATCCATCTGGTTCATAAGAATCAGAACATAAAGTCGGATTGCTCTGGTCCAGCACTGACCATGCGAGAGTCACCATGTTAACTACCCCACGTTCTGACCACTGACCACTCTCCTGCATGCTGGAGAATTCTTAAGGCATTTTTGAAGGACTCCAAGAAGTCATTCACCTCTCCTACTGGGCAAAGTTTAAGAAGGAGCATGGTTTCTCAGAGTTGCTTTTTATTACATAATAGCTTATGTTAGCATAGGGCTGTTACAAACTATATCCCCAGTAGTTACAATGTTCCATCCTTAAACTGGTGCAAGACAGCTCTGCTAACCTCCTTTAGTCATGAGGTATGATAACCATGACATACTGCCGTCTCACATGCCACCGTCAACTTTAAGTTTACCGTCAATATGTAACCGAATCTAAACTGTGCATTTCTAGTTTGGGATTTGTTCTATCTCCCACCCCTGACTACCAGGATTGCATCTTAGCTTACTGGGCACTCAGCTTCATCGTAGATGTACAGTTATCTAGTTGGCAGCCATATAGTGGCGTTTCTCTACACTCAGATCTTCACCTCCAGCTGTCTGTAAGTGTTAGTCACTCAGTCATGTCTGACTGTTTGTGACCCCATGGACTGTAGCCTGCCAGCTCCTCTGTCCATGGAATTCTCCAGGCAAGAATACTGGAGTGGGTTGCCACTTCCTTCTCCAGGGGATCTTCCTGACCTAGGAATGGAACCCAAGTCTCCTGCTTTGGAGGCAGATTCTTTATCATCTGAGTCACCAGGAAACCCCTCCAGCTATCTATGACCAAGCTCAAAATCAAAATCATAATCATGTTGTTATTTTTACTGGTTCACCAAACTTGCAGCAGCTTCAATAACAGTTCATAAACTTAGGTGTTTTAATTTTAATGTTAAAGGTAGCATATACCCTTGTTGCAGGTATATACAATCCTTACATCCCTATATGCTGAAAGAAAGAAAGAAGAAAGAAGGGAAAAGGATAAGGAGGAAAGAAAAAAGGAAAGGAATGAAGGAGGGAGGGGGAGAGAGGGGGAAAGAGAGAAAGAAGGAAGGAAGGAGGGAGGGGAAGAAGGAAGGAAGGAAAAGCTCTGCCTTCACCTGGTTGATTATGGGAGAAAGCTTACCTGCCTGGGTGTCAAATTTTTCCTTCAGTTATAACATGTAAATCCTTGTTTTCAACAACTTTACTTTCACAGCCTTCTTGTTGTGTACAATTTTATTTTCAACCATACGTTTAAAGGAATCTGAGGCCAAGTCCAATATTTTAAACAGAAGCCTGGATGTTGACTGCTCTCTAGCAGTGAAATATAGTATAATAATCCCTGGGAAAGGAAAATAATAACTACATTTAGTGAGACCTTACTGGCCTTCCTTGGTGGCTCGGAAGGTAAAGAACCTGCCTGCAATTTGGGAGACTCGGATTTGATCCCTGGGTTGGGAAGATCCCTTGGAGAAGAAATGCTACCCACTCCAGTATTCTTGCCTGGAGAATTCCATGGACAGAGAAGCCTGGCAGGCTATAGTCCATGGGGTTACAAACAGTCAGACACGACTGAGTGACTAACAGTTAGAATGTCAGGTTTTCTGCTATGATAGTCAGTTACACTACTCATTTTTCTAGAAAACCAAGCTATTAACACGGACAAGAAGCAGTATGGAGTGCTGGTTTAGTGGTTAGGAAGCAGAGTCAGTCTGCTGGGTTTGGAATGTCAAGGCTAGTACTTCCTTAATCATATAATTTGAGCAAGTTACTTAATTTGTCAGTGTCTTGGTTTCTTCAACTGTAAGATAGAAATAATATTACTTTCCTTATGGGCTTAGCAGTGAGGGGTTTAAATCAGAAAAGGTATCCAATCATACAATAAATACTTAACACACGTGAACTATTCTTGTTAGATTTAATTTACAGGTTAGAAAAGTGGGACTCAAAGAACTTGAGTAAGAAGCCTAAGTCAATAGTGAGCAAAGGTCGGAGCTAGACATCAGCCCTGTCTACAGTCCCTGAGTCAAGCTCCCGTCCACTACACTGGATGATTTCTGAGATCCTCACCTGCAAATCATCCACAATTCTGTGATACACTCATCCAAAGTTAAGTCATCACACTGTTCATGTATTTTTAATGGGCTTATGTTTCTGACAAACTGATTCTTGATCATTTAAAAATACAGAATCTAGCTACTTTGGTACTGCTGTTAGTAAACTATTCTTACATACATATGAAAACAAAAACCTTTTAAACAAGTGCATAGTATTATATCATATGATATCCCACGATCATTTTCACTGGATCTTAATCATCAGATTTTTTTCTCCAGATTTTTGGGAGGGGGACTGTTCTTTATTTTGTTTGTTACTAAGGGCTTCCCTGGTAGCTCAGCTGGTAAAGAATCTTCCTGCAATGCAGGAGACCATGGTTTGATTCCTGGGTTGGGAAGATCAGCTGGAGAAGGGAAAGGCTACCCACTCCACTATTATGGCCTGGGGAATTCCATGGACTTTATAGTCCATGGGGTTAGGGGGATTACTTTTCTTTATTTTGTTTGTTACTAAAATCAAATTGAAATAAATATTCATTTATAAAAATCTTTGTACACTGGCATGACTCGAGGAATTTCTCACACTGATGACAAGATGTCACTGTTGTATACTGTGCTGTGCTTTGTCACTCAGTCATGTCCGACTCTTTGTGACCCTATGGACTGTAACGAGCCAGACTCCTCTGTCATGGGGATTCTCTAGGCAAGAATACTGGAGCAGGCTGTCATGCCCTCCTTCAGGGCATCTTCTGAACCCAGAGACGGGAAGGCAAATTCTTTACTGTCTGAGCCACAAGGAAGTCCATGAATACTGGAGTGGGTAGCCTATCCCTTCTCCAGGAGACCTTCCTAACCCAGGAGTTGAACCAGGGTCTCCTGCATTGCAGGCAGATTCTTTACCAGCTGAGCTACCAGGAAAGCTCAATATACTGGGCTATATATACTACCAAATCTCCCTTTAAAAAATTACACCAGTTCACATGCTCATGTGAGTATCTATCTCCCCTCTCTCTTGACATCATTTAAGTAACAACATAATTTAAGAAAAGAAAATTCAAACTTTATCTGCAATTACATTATGTTGGTTGGCTTTTTATTTATTATCTATAGATACTCCACTACGCTTTTTAAAACATTTAATGTAGCTTATAGCTTTACATACATATAAGTGTGACTGTTCAATTTAAAATATAAATAGTAAGGAAAAGGAAAGAGAAGTCCCTCAGTCATGTCTGACTCTTTGCAACTCCATGGAGCCTACCAGGCTCCTCCGTCCATGGGATTTTCCAGGCAAGAGTACTGGAGTGGGTTGCCATTTCCTTCTCCAGGGGATCTTCCCAACCCAGGTATCGAACCTGGGTCTCCCACATTACAGCAGACTCTTTACCTTCTCAGCCACCAGGGAAGCCCAATAGTAATACATACCAATAAAAAGGGCAAGTACATCAGAAAATTTGGGAATATTTACTCCTGATTGCTGGGCACTTCTAGGCAACAGAGATATGGTAAAGAGTAAGATAAACAGTATTGGGCCATGGCAGCTGAAGAGGTGTTGGTGGCCTGGGAAGCAGCTTTGCAAAGATCTCCCCAGAGACACAGGTAGTGACCAGAGGCCCCAGTTCCCAGCATGGAGCTGGTATGGATAGGCCCCAGGGCAGACAGTGACTTCTGGGTAGTGAATCAGGTGCACAACCTCAGATATGCAGACGATACCACTTTAATGGCAGAATGCCAAAGGGAACTAAAGAGTCTCTTGATGAAGGTGAAAGAGGAGACTGAAAAAGCTGGCTTAAAACTCAACATTCAAAAGACAGGAGTGCCTCTGTCTTGGCATCCAGTCCCATCACTTCATGGCAAACAGATGGGGAAACAATGGAAACAGTGACAGATTTCATTTTCTTGGGCTCCAAAATCAATGCAGACGGTGACTGAAGCCACACAATTAGATGATGCTTGCTCCTTGGAATAGGTATAACAAACCTAAATAGCATATTAAAAAGCAGAGATATCACTTTGCTGACAAAAGCCTGTATAATCAAAGCTATGGTTTTTCCAGTAGTCATGTATGGATGTGAGAGTTGGACCATAAAGAAGGCTGAGCACCAAAGAATTGATGCTTTCTAACTGTGGTGTTGGAGAAGACTCTTGAGAGTGTCTTGGACAGCAAAGACATCAAACCAGTCCATCCTAAAGGAAATCAACCCTGAATAGTCATTGGAAGGACTGGTACTGAAGCTGAAGCTCCAATATTTTGGCCACCTGATGTGAAGAGCTGACTCATTGGAAAAGACCCTGATGCTGGGAAAGATTGAGAGCAAGAGGAGAAGTGGGCAACAGAGGATGAGATGGCTGGATGGCATCACTGATTCAATGGATGTCAGTTTGAGCAAACTTAAGGAGACAGTGAAGGACAGGGAAGCTACGTGTGCTGCAGTTCATGGGGTTGCAAAGAATCAGACATAACTGACTTAGCAACCGAACAACAACAAAGATAAACAAGCCACTGGTGTCTTGTAGCTTATATCTTGGTAGAATTCATAAATTTAAATATGAATAAAAATTACTTCAGTCACTGAAGAAGTATATCAAAAAAAATAAAAGTGTAACAATGAGTAGGGTTATTTTAAATAGATTAAACTGAGAGAGAAAATGACTACACATGTAAACTAAAGAACCATTCAAGAGGAAGCAATCAATCAGGTTTTAATCACCAGTTGGGAGAGAAAAGCTCTTTTGGAAGAGCGAGATGAGCCTCTTGGTGGATCCATGCCTTTGATAATAAGGGGAAAAGGCAGCTTAAGACAATCATTACATTAAAGAAAAAAATAGTTCTCATTTTCAGATGATATGTTCCCAAAATTCATGGAAATCACTGGTTCTTAATCATTTACCGTATACAATAAGGAGACAGAGGGAATTAAATCTCATATCCAATAAAGGTATATATTAAGAACATCGAAAAGTAGAAAACAGACATGTTTCACTTGCATTACTGGCTAATACAAAGAATCTCACCATTTTTCAGTGAAATTGTTTTCAGCCTTCTCAGAAGACCTCCAAAGTTTCATTCCCAAGTAAAGATATGAAATTAAATATGATTTCCTGAAAGTCAGGGATGAGGCGAGACAACCGGGGTATTTATGAGTCTCTTATTCTGTCGTGCTGGAAACTGTAGAATGTTAAGCAGACTACTGATTCACTAGAGAAATACTCCTAGTCAGCTCAGGTTTGTTTATAACAACAGACAAAGGAGAGACATAGCTCATAGATCAGCATGTCATAAAACAGAGACAGCTTACTGCCAAGGGCAAATTTAGAACTCAGAATGAAGAAAAGATATGTACCCACACAGCAGCCAGACACAGAAATTCAAGCGAGATAAAAAGGGTACCAAATTATAACTGCCATATATAGCACAATAAATATCACAAAAAGAACTCAATTCCAATGTTGTAATTAGAAATTAATGGAAAAAATCTCAACAAAACCTTCAGAGTAGAAAAACAGCCCAAAGGGAGCCACCTGAAATGATTTACCAAATTAATGATTAATTGTCAAAGGACCTATGCAAGCAAAAACAGAGAAGATTTTTTAATTATGTATGAAAAATTCTACAATGATAAATGTGAAAGCATCAATGAGAGGCACTCCTATCTGGGGAAATAGTTAGTTCAGTTCAGTTGAGTTCAATGCAGCCACTCAGTCATGCCCGACTCTTTGTGACCCCATGGACTGCAGCACGCCAGGCTTCCTTGTCCATCACCAACTCCCAGAGCTTGCTCAAACTCAACTCCATCAAGTCGGTGATGCCATCCAACCATCTTATCCTCTGCCATCCCCTTCTCCTCCTGCCCCCAATTCCTCCCAGCATCAGGGTCTTTTCCAATGAGTCGGTTCTTCGCATCAGGGGCCAAAGTACTGGAGTTTCAGCTTCAGTCTTTTCAGAGAATAGTCAGGATGATTTCCTTTAGGATGGACTGGTTAGATCTCCTTGCTGTCTAAGGGACTCTCAAGAGTCTTCTCCAATACCACAGTTCAAAAGCATCAATTGTTCGGTGCTCAGCTTTCTTTATAGTCCAACTCTCACATCCACACACGACTACTCGAAAAACCATAGCTTTGACTAGACGGACCTTTGTTGACAAAGTAATGTCTCTGCTTTTTAATATGCTGTCTAGGTTGGTCATAGCTTTTCTTCCAAGGACCAAGCATATTTTAATTTTATGGCTGCAGTCACCATCTGCAGTGATTTTGGAGCCCAAGAAAAGAAAGTCTCTCACTGTTTCTATTGTTTCCCCATCTATTTGCCATGAAGTGATGGAACCAGATGCCATGATCTTCATTTTCTGAATGTTGAGTTTTAAGCCAACTTTTTTATTCTCTTCTTTCACTTTCATCAAGAGGCTCTATTTTTGGATCATAGAAATGCAAAAGCATTCCAGAAAAACATCTACCTCTACGTTATTAACTACTTCAAAGCCTTTGACTGTGTGGATCACAACAAACTGTGGAAAATTCTTCAAGAAACGGGAACACTAGACCACCTTACCTGTGTCCTGAGAAACCTGTATGCAGATCAAGAAGCAACAGTTAGAACTGGACATGGAACAACAGACTGGTTCCAAATCAGGAAAGGAGTATGTCAAGGCTGTATATTGTCACCCTGCTTATTTAATTTATATGCAGAGTACATCATGCAAAATCCTGGATGAAGCACAAGCTGGAATCAAGATTGGAGGGAGAAATACCAGTAACTTTAGATACACAGATGACACTACCCCAATGGCAGTAAAAAAAAAAAAAAAAGGAAGGAGGAATAGTTATATTTAGTTCAAATAGAAGGAGAAAACCTGAAGAAAACAAAAGTTATAGGGAAAAAAAAAAAGAATTGTGGTTAAAAAAAAAAAATCACAATTTGCCCCTCTTCCCTCTTAGCTCTTTGGCTGGCAATTAAAGTGATACAAAGTGGATTAACAAGAGAAAAATAAATTTATTTTTTACATTTGGGGAATCTACATAAACATGAAGAATCTCAAAGATAGTAAGGCAAGATGAGGTTATATATACTATTCTGGACTAAGAAGAAGAAGGTAGCAGTCTGTGACTTCAAAGGGAAATACAGTAATCCACAGAAAGATGAAAATAATGTTTCGCAAACAGATGTTTGCTGGGCCACCTAGAGACACTAGAATGCAGAGAGGACTTTGATCATATGGGCGTTGCTAGGTCCTTCCCTGTTTAACACACTTAGTTCAATACTTTAATATAGTTATCCACAGTGATAACTCCTTTCTGGAGCAGGTTTTCTACCCTAAGTTTTTTTTAGGCAGTGAGGGTGAAGTTCAAAGGCTCTTCCTGAGTCTTTTAGGTCCTGCTTCTTTTCAGCTCTAAATAATCCACATGCCAGAGCAGCACATCTTAGAGCAGTTTGCCCTGAACTCTCCCTCAGCCTCAGAAAATTTTATCAGAAACTTCTTCCACATCCTCAAGAAACAGATAACTGGTATAAACACATTAAAGGCACAGGAAAGAGCCACTTTGGATGGAAGAATCTTAAGAGAGTTTGTTGATGGTCTGATGTTATTTCCTTGTGAAAATTAGTGTCCTCATCCAAACCCATTTGCGAAGGAATACCTTCCCTTAAGACTTTGTTAGCAGCAATATCGCCTTTTTCCTGGTTCCCTCCTGAAACCAACGAGGACCCAGTGGGGCTCTTGGGCACAGAAGCCTTTTTCTGTCCTGTTTCTAGTTTTTAGCAAATAGGCTTCAGCCTCCATGACCTTTCCTAGGTTTCAAAGAAAGCGAAAAGTGAAAGTGAAGTCACTCAGTCGTGTCCAACTCTTTTCGACCCCATGGACTGTAACCTACCAGGCTCCTCTGTCCATGGGATTTTCCAGGCAATAGTACTGGAGTGGATTGCCATTTCCTTCTCCAGGGGATCTTCCCGACCCAGGGATCGAACCCAGGTCTCCCGCATTGTAGACAGATGCTTTACCATCTGAGCCACCAGGGAAGTCCAAAGGATAGGTTCAAATAGTTGTTGACTGGGGAAAAGAGGTAATATAGGGAAAAGGATGCAGCAGTCAAAAAATACCAGTGCAGCCTTAGGGCAAGATCCTGGCCCCTTCTCAAAGGATACACAGAAGAACATCTTTGAGCTCTTCTACAGTACTAAATCCCCTCAAATGGAAGATGTTAACCACTTGATGAAGCATTCTTCATTTCAGAGAGGGTCACAATCTGATAACCTTGAGGACCGGAGAAGCTCACCTAGAGACCACCCGAGGCCAGATGAAAGCAGTGAAGGCCCTGCACACGTCCCGATGCTTATCAGCACCCCTGCCCTTGAACCACTGTTACAGAACTCCTCACAAAATCCATGGGTTGGGACATAGAGTTTTTGAGGGCACTAGCCCACCATGTCCCTCTTTGCCTGGCAAAGCAATAAAGTTATTCTTTTCACCCAAAATTCTGTCTCTGAGATCCAATTCAGCACCAGGGTACAGATGTCAAAGTTTCATCATCCCTCCCAATTCCTTTCTAATCAGAACAGACGTTAACCAAAGGGGTGGTGGGAGGAAGTTTTCGATGTTATGTTTCTTAGCAGTCTTTGGCATTGCTCTGGGACATTGCAGGATGTATACCATTACTATCAAGTCCCTGATTCTAACTTTGAAGAGCCTCATTTACCTTAATGTTACCAGTGGGAGGAATTGGGGGAAAAAACCTTGCAAGGCAATTAGTTTGGTACAACTGAAAGAACAAAGAAACGACAGGAAAGACATTGTGCAAACGTGTGACTTTTCAAAGCTGTTCTGCCTTGAGATAAGCACAGTCAGATGCTTAGCAGAGAAAGGCACAAGGAGGAGTCTGAAATGCGCCACGGTTCTATGCTCACTTATGAGTCAGTTTTAAATTTACCCTCAATTTGATTAATATTACATATTGACAAATGAAAATAGGCTTAGAGGAAATTCACTTATGAATGGAGACATGAATATTTGCAAATAAGACATAAGCAAATTAAACTCAACAGTGCATCTATCATGATCAAGTTGGTTTTAATTTAGGAATACAAAGATTTTATAATCATAGGAAATCTCTTTTAACAGAAATGTATTCAAATAAGTGAACGCTTTTGACAATCTCGATATACTTCAAAAGCACATGTGATAATCAATACTTATTTCTTATACATATTTTAAGAAATGAGCAATTCATCATTATGTATAAAAAACAGTATTTTTGGCAATTAAATTCTAAAGGTTTTGTTAAGCAGACTAGAATACTGCTTTCCCAATACTATTTAACATTTTTCTTAGTGTTATACATAAATCTGTGGCACAGGAAGAAAAATATAGCAATTGGAAAGGAGGAAACAAATATTCTCATTGGCATAACTCTTTTTTGGTAACATCCTTAAAATGCAGCAGAAAATTAATTATGCCTGCATGCTAAATTGCTTCAGTTGTGTCCAACATGCGACCCTATGGACTGTAGCCTACCAGGCTCCACTGTCCAAGGGATTCTCCAGGCAAAAATACTGGAGTGGGTTGCCATGCCCTCCTGCAGGGGATCTTCCCAACCCAGGGATCGAACTCACATATTCTGCAGGTGATTCTTTACTGCTGAGCTACCAGGGAAGCCCAAATTAACTATAATCAATAATTAAGTTAAGCAGGGTAGCCTTATAAGAAAAGTAGTAAAAGCAAATAATTATAATTAGTTATCACTATCAGAGGAAAACAATCTTCCTCTTCCTATCTAGGTTTTCCTGGTTGGTCTAAGAATTAAACTGATGTAAGGCAAATTAACAGAAGAAAAGCAAATAAAAACTGAATAAGAAGCATATACATGTAACCCAGCAGGACCTACGGGGCCTTCTGTGGACAGGTTCCCCCATATCCCCTGCTTTAGCTTCTCTCTGAAGTACCTAGATAACAGCATGTGTGTGCTAAGTCACTTCAGTCATTTCCAACTCTTTGCAATCCTCTGGATCATAGCCCACCAGGCTCCTCTGTCCATGGGGATTCTCCAGGCAAGAATACTGGAGTGGGTTGCCATGCCCTCCTCCAGGGGATCTTCCCAATCCAGGGACCAAATCTGCATCCCTCATGCTTTCTGCATTGGTAGGTGGGTTCTTTCAACCCACTCCAGTACTCTTGACTGGCAAATCCCATGGGCGGAGGAGCTTGGAAGGCTACAGTCCATGGGGTCGCAAAGAGTCAGACACGACTGAGCGACTTCACTTTCACTTTTCATTTTCATGCATTGGAGAAGGAAATGGCAACCCACTCCAGTGTTCTTGCCTGGAAAATCCCAGGGACGGGGGAGCCTGGTGGGCTGCCATCTATGGGGTCGCACAGAGTCAGACGAGACTGATGTGACTTAGCCGCAGCAGCAGCAGCAGGTGGGTTCTTTATCACTAGCACCACCTGGGAAGCCCCTAGATATCAGTATTGGATACAAATTTCGTGAGTTGTTTTGCAAATATAAACCTCCCCTCCCCCAAATGGAAGACGTTACCTACTTGATGACCATAAGCACATAGCCCCAGGCCTCCTGGAGTCTAAGGACTGATGTAGTTATCTCTTGTGACACCATCCTCTTCCCTCATCATCAGCCAATCAGAGAACTGTGCACGGTCTGATCACATACCCTGTGGGCCCCCTCCTTCATCTGGCTTTTTAAAAATGCTTTGCTGTAACCCTTTGGGGGGGCTCGAGCTTCTGAGGGCACTGTGTCCCCTCATCTCCTTGCATGGCCTTGCAATGAACTTTTCTCTGCTCCAAACTCCGTTTCATTTGTTGGGCCTCATTGTGTGTCAGGCACACGACCTTGCGTGAACACCCAGGAGAGATACAAGAAAACTAAGGAATTCATCAAAAGGACCTCATCTTAGATACCACACTTAGCCAGAGACAGAAGCGGATTTGAGGGTGGACAGCGTCAGTTACTGGAGGATGCCGGGAAAGCACGGTGAGCAAGGTGACTATGAGGCACACAGGTTTGAGTCACTACCCTCTCCACTGATGTTTCTAGAGTTTTGGTCATCCTCCACTTCCAGGTATAGAGAAGGAAAAACCTTACAAATGGAGATTCCCCTTACAAATGTCTCTTACAAAAGGGCAACTGCCATATGGTTTTTAGAGACCTTCCATGTCTATTTCTCAGAAAATAACCAGCTTAAAACAATATGCCAAATACTGTAAAGCAATTAAACTTCAATTAAAAATAAATAAATTTAATTTAAAAAAATATGCCAAAGTGACATATTGCAGGGAGGCAAATTCTGCTCCACTAAACTATAAACTATAACTTAAAAAATGCAATCATATAGGAAACACAATTTAAGTATTTCATATATTTATGAAAAACATATAAAATACTAAGATTTGAGTAAATCATGAGCCATTCCCTTTCTATAAATCATAAAGATGATTTATGTAAAAATGCAGATTCTTCCAAACTAATATCTAGGTTTAATGCCACTGCCAACAAAACTCAGATGGATAATTTCTGAAGTTAGCAGAATGACTCAAGTTTACAAGAATTAACATATCTAACAGGTAATATATTTTTGATAGAGGAAACGTTGTTGTGTTAAATACTAAGATATATATTATGTCAGGCAGGAAGAAAAGGTCTTCTACCCTTCTAGGTTCATCTGGTTAGTCTAAGGATTAAACTGATTTGAGAAAAACTAACAGAAGAAAATCAAACAAAAGTCTGATAATACATATACACGGGAAAGAATAAGGAAAACCAAGTGACTCACTGAAATGACAGAAGCCCTCACTTTTATACCATCCACAGCTCAGAACAAAAGTGCTTATGAGAGGCTACCAGGAAAAGCCCAGAGAACAAGGATAAGATTGTTATGCATAAGTAAGCCATTGTCTTCTCCATTGTTAAGAGTTTCCAGAGATTTGGTCATCTTCTTCTATTAGTTCAAAGAAGTATGTGTTAGTTGCTCAGTTGTGTCAGATTCTTTGCAACCCCAGGGACTGTAGCCAGGCTCCTCTGTCCATGAAATTCTCTAGGCAAGAATACTGGAAAGGGTAACTATTCTTCTCCAGGGGACCCAGGACTCCTGCACTGTAGGCAAATTCTTTAGTCTGAGTCACCAGGGAAGCTGACACCTTAACAAATGGAAATTTCCCTTATAAAGATAAATGTCTTTTAAAAAAAGGGTAACATCCCTAGTTGGTTTTCAGAGTTTCCCCCTGCCTGCTATTTCTTAGAAAACTAACCAGCTTAAAACAATTAATATGCCAGAGATGCATTTTAAGGGTATAAATTATCCTCCCTTACAATTACAAATCTACAATTATAAGAAAATGTTATATTGGCAGGAAAATTTACAGACATAAAAATAAAAGATATTTCTGAAACAGATCTTTGTATAAAAAAGAATTTAATATGTGATACAAAGGACCATGGAGACCAATAATAAAGCGATAAATTATTCAAGAGAAGGTGGGAAAATTTAATTATTTATTAAAAAAAAATTCTTGTTTGCAGAATATAGCATCTGCAGTCTGTGTGTGTACTCAGTGGTGTCTGACTCAGCAACACCATGGCCCATGAGGCTCTGCGGCCCATGAGGCTCTGCGGCCCATGAGGCTCCGCTGCCCATGAAATTTCCCAGGCAAGAATACTGGAGTGGGTTGCCAGTTCCCACTTGAGGGGATCTCCCCGACCCAGGGACGGAATCCATGTCTCACATCTCCTGCACTGAGAAGTGGATTCTTTGCTTACCACTGTGCCCCCGGTAAGCCCCACTACAGAGCGCGTGTGCATGCCTGCTGTCTCTTCAGTTGTATCCGACTACTTGCGAGCCTAGGGACTGTAGCCCACCAGGCTCTTCTGTCCATGGAATTCTCCAGGCAAGAACACTGAAGTGGGTTGCCATGCCCTCCTCCAAAGGATCTTCCCAATCCAGGGATGGAAACTGTGTCTCCTGCATCTTCTCCTTTGCAGGCATATTCTTTACCCCGAGCCACTAGGGAAGCCCCACTATACAGCATACTGCAATACAAATCTCAGATGAATCTAAAAAGCACTATCAGAAAAATAAGGACTTATATAATTGACTTCAGAAAGGGCAAGAACTTAAGTAAATAAGAAAGGAAAATAAACATTTATGTGTATGTATTTGTGCAGTTGTACAAATTTTTTAACAGCATGCATGTCAAAAAAATTAAAGGAAATTAAAATGCAAAATAAAACTTGGACACAATTTTCACATCTAGTAATCTTGAATGATTTAGAGACAATCAAATCTGTGTTACTGCAACAGGGGCTTTATGTCCAAGGAAGGGAATAAATTACATGTCAGGTTTTCTTTTTCTTTTTTCGCCACTGTAAGCAGATAAGGTAAGGAGTCCCCAGAGCAAGAGGACCAGACATAACTTTTTTAACATAAGAGGAGCCATTTTAGGTCTAAGCCGTTCTGTAATCTAAATCTGGCCACAGGTAATTCTCTGGCAGCCCACAGATTAGGACTCTGAGCTTCCACTGCAAAGGGGCACAGGTTTGATCCCTGGTCAGGGAACTAAGAGCTCACATGCCACACAGCACAGCCAATAAATAAATAGGTAATTAAACCTGGCCACAGCACTTGTCCTTGCAGAAGAATAGGTCCCCGTGGGTTATGATCTGCCAAAAGAAGGTAAAAACAGTTATTATCAGGCTAAGGAGATAATTTAATAATAACAAAGATAATAAATTAGCTATAAAGACTCCCAGTTCTGTTTCTATAGTAAAGATCAGCCTGAAGGACATTCTTGAGCTATTTCACAGAATTCAGACTCTTGGAATACTCAACCACCGGATGAACTGGAACCTAAGACTGTAGACTGTTTACTGTCGACCTTTTCTAATCCTTATCACTTTAACTAGAGTGTGAACTCTGTCAACCTCTGCCCCAGTTCTACTACCGAATTCTCCTCTGCTTAAGCCACCTAATAAATATGCATATACCCTTAGCTTAAAACTTAGCAGTTTTGCTGTTTGGGGAAACATTGCTTTAGGAAAGATCTATCAACGGTGTTCACCTTACTTGCTGCAAGTAATAAATCGGTCCTTCTCTTGCTCTTTGACTTGATTGTATCTTTTGGCTCTACACCCACTAAGAGGCAAACCCAGTGCTTAGATGCTAGAAGCCTAAGAAATAAGTAAGAAGAAACAGATGATCATAGTCAACTATGTGATTCCTGATGCAACCTGCTTCATAGTTACATGCCTCCTGAGCATAAGCCTGTTTGCAGAGGTACACGTAAAGAAGAAACAAGCAAAATGAAGGGCAGTAAAAAAAAAAAAAGGATTATTTTTATTGATAAGGTTATTTTCGTTATTATTCTATTTTCAACCTAAGTAAGGAAAGCAAGGCAATGGGGGTGATAAGAGAAAGGAAGGAAGGAAGGGGAAGAGAGAGGGAAGGAAGATGGGAAGGAGAGCTGGGCTTTGAATTTTGAATGGAATGAATGAAAGATTATATGCAGGAAAAGGGAAAAATAATTTTTCCTCTACCCTTCTAGATTCTCGGTTGAGAAACCCCTTGAAATAACAGGAGAAAAACTAACAGAAACTTAATAGCATGTATATCTCCAATGTACATGGGAGAACCCAGGAAAAGTGAGTAACTCTTCCAAAAGGCCCAAGCCACCAACTTACATACCATCTCCAGTTAAAGACAAAAGAGATATTGTGAGGTGGGGAGCCCGTTACAGGAGGCTATGAAGAAAAGCACAGCAAACAAAGGTATGGTTGTTACACAGATTTAAGCCAGTTGCCTGCTCCAGTGATAAAGAGTTTCTAGAGTTTCGGCTATCTGCCTCTTCCTGGGACTGCAAGGGAGACACCCTGACAAATAGAGATTCCTAATAAATGTGAATTCCTCTTACAGAAAGGTAACTTCCCTTCAGCTTCCAGAATTCCCCTGGGTCTGCAGCTTCCTAAAAATAATGAGCTCAAGATAATTCTTATTCCAAACATGTCTATTAAGGGGAGGCAAATTCTGTTCCCCTTTAATATTAAAGGTAGATGATGTGGATAATCTGTGTGAGTCTATTTACACATGGATGTTTTTATCAATAAATATGTATAAAGTACTGGCTTCCCCAGTAGCTCAGTGGTAAAGAATCTGCCTGCAATGCAGGAGAAACAGGTTCAATTCCTGGGTCAGGAAGATCTCCTAGAGAAGGAAATGGCTACCCACTCCAGTATTCTTGCCTGGGAAATCCCATGGACAGAGGAGCCTGGGAGACTACAGTCTAAGGGGTTGAGGTAGAAATTGCTAGGCAGTCAGGGTAGGACTCTGAGACTTGGGTTTTGTTTTCAGTAAACATGTCGCTCCATTAACCTAGACCTATACCCTCTGACTGGAATTCCTGGAATGTGTCCTTGGCCTGATAAATTTTCAGCACTCAGGTCCAGGGAAGGGCAGTAATTCACATCCCCATATGCCTGAGGGAAATGCCAACTGGTGATCACTAATCTTTAGCCTCCTAAAGCATTTATTTTATTCTCTCTTACAGAGGGAGGGTGTGTCTCAGTCAAGAACCTAAATGGGTATAGAGAAATCTATTTTTCTCCTCCAACGTGCAACATGTGAAATAATTCATTTTGAGATACTGCACATACCACTGTCATTGGCAACTTTCCATTTCTGTGGTTAAATGAAGTTTCAAAAACTCTGCTCAAGTCTGATCTAAAGGCCTTACTGATCTCGGTCCTTTGAGAAGTAAAACTTTTCAAAAATACAAAGTAGGAAATTGTGATCACTAAGCCACAGTTACCACTGTGATGTTCCCTGTATATGGCTTATTCAGGGCCTTACAAAAAAGAACTCAAAGTAAGGCGGGGGCCTCTGAAGCTTCAGCCCCATGCTTCTTCAAGGCTGCAATCCTGTGAGCTATTCTTGCACTGGCCTTTGATGTAAAATACTGAAAACATTGGATTTTCCTAAGAATACCATTTTAAAAGGAGGAATTTCTGGGATTGCTTTTTTCCTACTGCTGACCCAGAAAGACCTACCAATCCATGGGCAAGCAGATTGAGACTGTGACAAGACCGTCAGAGACTGCTCAGTTCCAACGGAGGACCTAGAGCCATCACACTCCACGGCAGGGATGAATCACAGCTCCTGTTTCCATAAGGCGGAGGACCTAGAGCCATCACGCTCCACGGCAGGGGTGAATCACAGCTCCTGTTTCCATAAGGCGGAGGACCTAGAGCCATCACGCGCCACGGCAGGGGTGAATCACAGCTCCTGTTTCCATAAGGCGGAGGACCTACAGCCATCACGCTCCACGGCAGGGGTGAATCACAGCTCCTGTTTCCATAAGGCGGAGGACCTAGAGCCATCACGCTCCACGGCAGGGGTGAATCACAGCTCCTGTTTCCATAAGGCGGAGGACCTAGAGCCATCACGCTCCACGGCAGGGGTGAATCACAGCTCCTGTTTCCATAAGGCGGAGGACCTAGAGCCATCACGCTCCACGGCAGGGGTGAATCACAGCTCCTGTTTCCATAAGGCGGAGGACCTACAGCCATCACGCTCCACGGCAGGGGTGAATCACAGCTCCTGTTTCCATAAGGCGGAGGACCTAGAGCCATCACGCTCCACGGCAGGGATGAATCACAGCTCCTGTTTCCATAAGGCGGAGGACCTAGAGCCATCACGCTCCACGGCAGGGATGAATCACAGCTCCTGTTTCCATAAGGCGGAGGACCTAGAGCCATCACGCTCCATGGCAGGGATGAATCACAGCTCCTGTTTCCATAAGGCGGAGTTCCAGAAAAAAGGGGAACTGGACACTGGAAAAATTCCAGAGTCAATTCACTATTGCGGTACTCCTGGGTTGCTTTTTCTTTCCACTAATGAACAGGGAAAGAATTCTTTCTACCACCAATAATGGAGAAGCATCCATAAAAGATGTAATTGTCCATAAAGACCATTTCTGAAATACAGATGTTGTGATCAAAGATGTTCTAGCCTACATTTGCTCAATGAATTTACACTTATGTTCTCTTCTAGCCCGGTGGGCAATTGATGCCTTAGTCACTGTCCCTGAAAACGTTCCAATTTAATCTCACTCAGTTATAATCACTGCCTTGGTTATTCATTCTATTGCACTTTGCATTCAGTTCACAATGCTCCCAGTCCGCTGGCCACCACTCACCCATAATATGGCCATTTCATTATTCCAACAGCCATCTCCTTTATCAGTCACTCCTTTCTTTATCAGTCACTGCCAGCAACGTGGGGAATGACTTGCATTCTGCCCCCTTGGGATGTGACCGCAGAAAGCTCCTTCACATCTCTAGGAGGCAACTCATCAGTCTGAACTGATTTTTCAAGTCAGCTCCTTGCCCCATGTGGTCTATTTCGATTCTATCCATTTATGCCAAGGATGGAGTATACATGCCCTTAAGCAAACACCAATGCCAATTTGAGCCCATTTTCCTCCCCTGTTTTAGCCAAGCATGGCTACTGCCTCTAAACTCTCATTGCGTTTCCTTCGGCCACCACATCTGGTTGCTGTCCTAGAGTTTTATTGCCCCCATTGACTAAAGTACAGGATTGATTTCTGCACTGGGAGGAAAGAATTTAATTGGTGAATAGCAGTCACTTTCTCCCTCCCTTGCATTCAGTGAATTTACAAGCTATCTCAGTATTTCAAAACACCAGGGCCTCAGGCAGGAGTAGCATTTGAATCTGAGCTTTAGCCATCTATCCACCCTGAGCACTCAGTGACCAGTGAAGTCAGGTTGTTACTTAGAAAGCCATTAATAGGCACCAGGGGATCCTAACACATTCTCTCTCACACACATGTCAACAGTCAACTTCCTAAAGAATAAAGACCCAATATAGCAGCTCTCCACTTTCCTTTCAAACTCTGTCCCTACTCATTTAGTTTTTGTGTATCCCAAATTAAATTATTTAAGGTATTTTCCCTACTAAAATTATAACTAAACATATTATAGAAGACAGAAATATTTGTCAGTCTTTCTCAAAAATACAAGAGTTATGGTAAATATCAATACGTTTAAAAGAATAACTGCTGTGTGGCAAGATTAAAATAGCAAGCCCAGAGCCTACACTAGAGAGAAGATGGTACACCCTTGAAGGACTTGCCTCCCTGCGAGGACACCCACAAGTTCTGTACCACGTGTCTGCCTCAGCAACAGAACCACTTCAGTTCTATGCTAGAGAACCAAACTACATCTAACCGCCCTGCACCCTGGCATTGGACAAAGCCAGCTGTAAAGATTAACACATGGAAATAAACGCCATGTCACAGGACAAGGATTCACTGAATAAAGTCATTTATTTTGTTTACGGTGCAGAGGGAGAAAACCCACACTAAAATCAAACAGGAGAGAGAGTGAGTGGTCTGACTGTGAGATAAACTAAATGGGCGCTTGAGAATCTGTGAATGGAAATCAGGGAGGAGTTAGTAGTTTTAGAAGCATAAAAGGTCTCATCCCCAACCCTCACTTGCTATTCACAAATAATTATAAATTTGATATAAAGAATTATTGTAGAGATGGATTTTTTTTCCCATAATGACTACTTGTACTATTTTTCAAACTTTCCATCAATAAATTTTCTCCAAAATATTCTTCTGCTGATGCACAAAGCACATGCTAAAAATGCCAATCAGCTATTTGCTATTTCCACACCAATAAAACATAATTAAATGACTACATGAGGATGAGAAGGAAGTCACACAGAAATGGCAATGTTTATTTCGGTTCTCCAGCATTTTTTTCTTGTTGAAATGCTGTTAAGGATCAAGCAGTAAGCAAGTCCCCTCCTCCCTGCCCCACCTAGGGAGGATATTTAGGTTCAGTTCAGTTCAGCCACTAAGTCCTGTCTGATTCTTTGTGACCCCATGGACCACAGCACACCAGGCCTCCCTGTGCATCACCAACTCCCGGAGTCCATCCAAACCTATGTCCATTGAGTCAGTGATGCCATTCAGCCACCTCATCCTCTGTCATCCCCTTCTCCTCCAGCCTTCAATCTTTCCCAGTGTCAGGGTCTTTTCAAATAAGTCAGCTCTTCGCATCAGGTGGCCAAAGTATTGGCGTTTCAGCTTCAACATCAGTCCTTCCAAGGAACATCCAGGTCTGATATCCTTTAGGATGGACTGGTTGGATCTCCTTGCAGTCCAAGGGACTTTCAAGAGTCTTCTCCAACACCACAGCTCAAAAGCATAAATTCTTCGGCACTCAGCTGTCTTTATAGTCCACATCTCACATCCATACATGACCACTGGAAAAACCATAGCCTTGACTAGACGGACCTTTGTTGGCAAAGTAATGTCTCTGCCTTTTAATATGTGATCGAGGTTGGTCATGACTTTCCTTCCAAGGAGTAAGCGTCTTTTAATTTCATTGCTGCAGTCACCATCTGCAGTGATTTTGGAGCCCAGAAAAATAAAGTCAGCCACTGTTCCTGCATCTATTTGCCATGAAGTGATGAGACCAAATGCCATGATCTTCATTTTCTGAATGTTGAGCTTTAAGCCAACTTTTTCACTCTCTTCTCTCACTTTCATCAAGGGGCTCTTTAGTTCTTCTTCATTTTCTGCCATAAGGGTTGTGTCATCTGCATGCCTGAGGTTATTAATATTTCTCCCAGCAATCTTGATTCCAGCTTGTGCTTCCTCCAGCACAGCGTTTCTCATGATGTACTCTGCATATAAGTTAAATAAGCAGGGTGACAATATACAGCCTTGACATACTCATTTTTCTATTGGGAACTAGTCTGTTGTTCCATATCCAGTTCTAACTGTTGCTTCCTGACCTGCATACAAATTTCTCAAGAGGCAGGTCAGGTGGTCTGGTATTCCCATCTCTTTCAGAATTTTCCACAGTTTATTGTGATCCACACAGTCAAAGGCTTTGGCATAGTCAATAAAGCAGAAATACATGTTTTTCTGGAACTCTTTTGCTTTTTTGATGATCCAACAGATGTTGGCAATTTGATCTCTGGTGCCTCTGCCTTTTCTAAAACCAGCTTGAAGATCTGGAAATTCACGGTTCATGTACTGCTATAGCCTGGCTTGGAGCATTACTTTACTAGCGTGTGAGATGAGTGCTATTGTGTGGCAGTTTTTGCCAGCATCAGGGTCTTTTTCAATGAGTCTGTTCTTTGCATCAGGTGGCCAAAGTATTGGGGTTTCAGCTTCAACATCAGTCCTTCCAATGAACACTCAGGACCAATCTCCTTTAGGATGGACTGGTTGGATCTCCTTGCAGTCCCAGGGACTCTCAAGGGTCTTCTCCAACACCACAGTTCAAAAGCATCAATTCTTTGGCTCTCAGTTTTCTTTACAGTCCAACTCTCACATCCATCATGACCACTGGAAAAACCACAGCCTTGATTAGACGGAACTTTGTTGGCAAAGTAATGTCTCTACTTTTTAATATGCTGTCTAGGTTGGTCATAACTTTCCTTCCAAGGAGTAAGCATCTTTTAATTTCATGGCTGTGGTCACCAGGATACTAGGAGGATACTAGGGCTATTCTTAAAAGACAGATAAGACACTTTGTAAGTAACAAACAACTAATCAACTATAACTTACTCTTGCATTATAAGAGTCAAGCAAAGTGTTACAGGAAAACAGAAAATAGAATACTGTTCCTTCATTTGGAGAAGCAGGAGAGGTATTAGGGAAAACTTTGGAAACAAAGCTGCATTTGAATTAGGTCTTCAGCACTGAGTGGGATTTTGACAACTGAGTAGTGAGAGTGGGAGGACAGGGCCCGTGTGAAACGCAAATGGTTAGTAAAGGCAGAGGATGGGAGAAGCAGGAAACACTTGGGTTACAACCTGTTTGCTATCAATGTTAAAGTAACCTTAAATTCCCACTTGATTTTGCTTGTATCATAAACTTCTGATCTGTCATGTACTCTTCTCAAAGGCCTTTTCACTACCAGCATGGCTAGTGAGGCAAAGGATGTGATGATAGTTTCTAACAGAGACGACAAAGCTGAACCAAAAGAAAACCGTAACCACACTGAACAACTATCTGAACACAAGCTCAAGCCTTTTTCAACTTACAAAGGAATGGCTTCTTAAAATTTGTCCGGACTTACATATAATTTTATCTCTTGTTATGCAGAAGTCTTGACACCACGCTTATGGCTGGGAGCAACACCACCTTTATGGCAGAAAGCAAAGAACTAAAAAGACTCTTGATAAAAGTGAAAGAGGAGAGTGAAAAAGTTGGCTTAAAGCTCAACATTCAGAAAACGAAGATCATGGCATCTGGTCCCATCACTTCATGGGAAGTAGATGGGGAAACATGACAGACTTTATTTTGGGTGGCTCCAAAAATCACTTCAGATGGTGACTGTAGCCATGAAATTAGAAGATGCTATGCTTCTATGCTATTAGAAAAGCTATGACCAACCAGGACAGCATATGAAAAAGCAGAGATATTACTTTGCCAATAAAGGTCCATCTAGTCAAGGCTATGGTTTTTCCAGTGGTTATGTATGGATGTGAGAATTGGACTATAAAGAAAGTTGAGCACCAAAGAATCGATGCTTTTGAACTGTGGTGTTGGAGAAGACTCTTGAGAGTCCCTTGGGCTGCAAGGAGATCAAATCAGTCCATCCTAAAGGAAATCAGTCCTGATTATTCATTGGAAGGACGGATGCTGAAGCTGAAATCCCAATACTTTGGCCACTGATGCAAAGGACTGACTCATTTGAAAAGACCCTGATGCTGGGAAAGATCCATGGGGTCACAAAGAGTCGGACACGACTGAGCAACTGAACTGAACTGAACTAAGCAGAAGTCACAATAAAAATACTATTATTCTAAATTTTATGACTTAATTCTGACCAACAGAACTGACAGGACAGTATGGAAAAAAAAAAAAAAAACAGAGTTTTTATGAAGAAGATGTGGTTTGGAGTCTGCCCATTAAAAATCATTTTTTGAAGCAAAGTTTTACTATATATATAATAAAGTAGAAATTACCTGTTTTTCATATATATGGTAGCATTTTAGGTTCAGAGTAGATAGTTAACGTTTTGTTGATATTACTGTCGGATATAAAAAAATTATTAAGTCACCTAAATTTCATAGCAAACAACTAAATGTTTGATATAGCCTAGACTTCAGAAGAAAGTTCAAAACACTCAGAGATAAGATGCCTATGTCTTCAGAGCCTTAGATTCTGAAAGGAAATAACATTAAGAGAAATAGAAGATTGCAAAAAAAAAAATTAAATTTACAGTATTGATTCATTTGCACTTTAGTTCTCTTCATCCATATAAAAAGAAATGCATAAAGAATTATACAGGTTTGTAGTCTGCTTTCCTGAATGGCAATTTTTGCATGAATTATCTCAAGGTAAAAATATAAGAAGTTAAATCAAAATCACAAAAACAACTATAGTGGATAATAAAATGGCACTTAAAGTATAAGCTTAAGCTATCAACCTATCAGTAAAGTCTGTTAAAAAGGGGCTGATCATTATGCTCTAATAAATTATGATATATTTTAGAAGCATGACTATTCCAGAAACATAAAGTTGCACAACAAAGTATGTATTCTCTGATTTCAGCTCTGTAAAGTATAAATTTAGAGTGGGTTAACAGAAATATACCAAATGATTGCAGTATTTACAACCTTGCAAAATACATCATTTTCTAAAAGACAGCCCATATCATAAAGATACTGACTTATTATTTCTTAAAATTAATGTGTGTGAGAGTGTGCATGCATGCATATGTGTGTTTAAGAGGTATTCGTGTGAAAGAGGAAGCAAATATGCAGAGGGGAATAAAGCAGAACAACAATAAGCAAATGTTCAGGTTTGTAGAATAGATCCATATTTGAAAAGAGAAAAAAGCAGAGAAAAGTTTCTGTTTTGAGACAAACATTGACCCCTTTACCCTCCCACACATGCTCTGATTAGCTCAATAGTAGTCTTTATCTGATCCAAAGCCTTCAACCTTAAAAAAGCACTCATCTCTATGCAAAGCAATTAGGGGGAAAGTGTGCCCTGCACAAAGGAGAGGTTCTCAATAATGATGCTTTGGCCATCCAGAACAACATGGAAAGGGGACAGGCACTAATGAGTCAGGTCTGCTGGAAGTAGAACACATTTTAGAAATAAAAGGCTCTGCTAGAAAGGGCATGATTCCATCCCTCAAGGTCATGATGTCGTCCATGCTCACATTTCTGGATATCATATGCTGAAATTAGAACAGTCCTCCCAAGCTTGGTTAGCATCTGCTGAAGCAGGTCAGCAAAATGAAACCCATTTTAACACAATTTGAAATTCTAATTATTTCAAAATGGTCATTACTTCTGGGGAAATTATTCCAGGAGCATATACTTGTTTAAGAATGTCCATTTAATTTTGTTTCTTGCTCTCAAGCATATGAGCAATCCTGGGGCAACTCACCAAGGAAAAAATTTTTAAATTCCAGTTCCCTCAAAAAGTAACAATAAAGCTAGAATAGTAATATCTGAAATAGACTTAGATTCTCAACCCATGACTTAGCACTGCAATTTAAGTTAAATATTATTCCTAAATCAGAGTTTAAGTTGAAATTTTAGGACAGGCACTGGTAGGATTTTCCAAAAAATGGTCATGATAAAATTTCTGGTCCCACTTAGCTTCCCAGATCCTTGCCTCTCTCCCACCAAAAGGTGTGGTCTATTTTCACTCCTCCAGAAACTGGGTGGGACACTGTGATCACCTTGGAGGATAACACGAGAAGAGATGCTGCGTGACTTCTAAGAGTAGGTCAAAAGAGGCAGTGTGGCTTTCACTGGCTTTCCGTCTGTTTCTGGGCATGAGCCTTGGGAGCGGCCCTCTGCCAATTTATAAGACATCAGTTACGCCGGGGTCTTGCCCCAAATTTGGCAAGTTCACATAGAGAGACCACAGAGGCAGAGGGAGGCACCCAAAGAACCCTTCAAATAATCCAGCCCCAGCCTTCAAACTTTCTAGCTTAGGCCATGGACACTGTGGAGCAGAGACAAGCCCATAAAACTGTGAATATAATAAATGATGTTTTGTGCTATTAATTTTCAGGATGTTTTATTACACAACTACAGGAACTGAAAGAGCCACATACAAGAAATATAGCCTGAGCTTGTAGAAAATGTTCCATTTAATGAATCTGACTCTTCCCTCCATCTTTATTATCTTTGGGGAATGGTGGAACACTTCTATATCAGATTAGATTCTTTTAATGAAATAAGAGAATATCATGTCCCACCAAACACACAAATGATATGATGGCTATTAAATACTCTGAACTGTCAGAAAGATCAAATGAAAAAATTTGCAAAATTTTCCCAATTAAGTTCTAAAGATCTATCCTTTCCCCACTTTTCCTGGGACACTTTCATCTCCACCCCTACAAACACATACACATTAATTCTAATATGGCCAAGGGATAAAACAAATAACAAGCCAGATCACCTCTCTTATTCTTCACCTCTCATCTCCAACATTCCAGCAGCTTGTCCCTAACAAAGTCCAAGCGAGACAAATTACTAACTTGAGGGGATTGTCAGAGGAAATTGACAACCTTCACTGGAAAATCTCCTCACAGAAAGGAAGAATATTTTTAAATGAAGGATTTGCTCAGTGCTTAACTTTTGGTTAAAAAAAGAAGGTTGACATCTAATCAAATTTGTATATTTTTGCTATCTTTACATACTTGCCACTGTTATCATAGTAACAAAAAAGTTTTTTATGACCTATAAAGCACAAAGGAACTAAAATGCCTCTTGATGAAAGTGAAAAAGGAGAGTGAAAAAGTTGGCTTAAAGCTCAACATTCAGAAAGCGAAGATCATGGCATCTGGTCCCATCACTTCATGGCAAATAGATGGAAAAACAGTGGAAACAGTGTCAGACTTTATTTTGGGGGGCTCCAAAATCACTGTAGATGGTGATTGCAGCCATGAAATTAAAAGATGCTTACTCCTTGGAAGGAAAGTTATGACCAACCTAGACAGCATATTAAAAAGCAGAGATATTACATTGCCAACAAAGGTCCTTGACTAGAAGGCTATGGCCATGGTTTTTCCAGTGGTCATGCATGGATATGAGAGTTGCACTGTGAAGAAAGCTGAGCGCCGAAGAATTGATGCTTTTGAACTGTGGTGTTGGAGAAGACTCTTGAGAGTCCCTTGGACTGCAAGGAGATCCAACCAGTCCATTCTGAAGGAGATCAGCCCTGGGATTTCTTTGGAGGGAATGATGCTAAAGCTGAAACTCCAGTACTTTGGCCACCTCATGCGAAGAGTTGACTCATTGGAAAAGCCTCTGATGCTGGGAGGGATTGGGGGCAGGAGGAGAAGGGATGACAGAGGATGGGATGGCTGGATGGCATCACTGACTCAATGTACTTGAGTTTGGGTGGACTCCGGGAGTTGGTGATGGACAGGGAGGCCTGGTGTGCTGTGATTCATGCGGTTGCAAAGAGTCGGACATGACTGAGTGACTGAAATGAGCTTAACTGAACTGATCTGAACTGATAAAGCATAAAAACCTCTTCAAAAGAACTCAAGGGGATAAGAAAATAAATGTCTCTTTCAGAAAGAGAAATTAAGAAAACAATCCAATACTATAGCATCAAAAAGAGTAAAACATGTAGGAATAAATTTAACTAAGAAAGTGAAAGATTTATACACTGAAAAGTGAAAGACATTGATGAAACAAATTGAAGAAGACACAAATAAATGGAAAGACATCCCCTGCTCATGGATTAAAAGAATCAATATTGTTAAAACACCCATAGTATCCAGAGTGTCCTACATATTCAAAGAAAGCCCTATCAAAATTTTAATGACATTTTTCACATAAATACACAAAACAATCCTAAAATCTGTAAGATATCAAAAGGACCCTAGGAGTCAAAGCAATCTTGAGACAGAAAAAAAAAAAAAAAACTGGAGACATCATACTGCTTGACTTCAAACTATATTACAAAACTACTATAATAAAAACTACGGTACTGGCATAAAAACAGACATGTGAAACAAAGGAACAGAATAGAGAGCCCAGCAACAAACCCACACATTTATGGTCAATTAATTTATGACAAAGCCAAAAATACACAATGGGAAGAAGACAGTCTCTGAAATACATGATGATGGGAAAATTGGGTCGCCACATACAAAAGAATGAAAGTGAACCCCCATCTTTACACTATACAAAAAATCAACTCCAAGTAGATTAAAAATCTGAATGTAAGACACGAAACCATAAAACTCCTAAAAGAAAACATATGGGTCAGCTCCTTGGACCCTGGTCTTGGTAAGGTGTTTTTTTTTGTTTTTTTTTTTACACTAAAAACAAAGGAAACAAAAGGGAAAATAAAAAAAAGTTGGATTAAATCAAACTAAAAAGTTCTGCTCAGCAAAGGAAGACATTAACAAAATGAAAAGACAACCTATGAAATGATAGAATTATTTGCAAACCACATATCTGGCAAGAGGTTAATACACAAAGCACGAAAGTAACTCACTCAACCCAACAGCAAAAGAAGCAAATAACCAAATTATTAACAATAAGTGGACAAAGAAACTGAATAGACATTTTTCCAAAGAAGACATACAAATGACTATAGGTACATGAAAGGATGCTCAACATCAGGTATCATCCCGGAAACACAAGTTAAGACCACAATGAGATATAACCTGATACCTGTTTGGATAGCTGGTATAAAAAAACAGGTGAGAGATAATGTTGGCAAGAATGTAGAGAAAAGGGAACTCTGGTACACAGACGATAGGAATGCAAACTATTAGTACAGTCACTCTGGAAAATAGTAAGAAGCTTCTCAAAAAATTAAAAATAGAACTACGACAAGATCCAGCAATACCACTTCTGGGTATATACTCAAAGGAAATGAAAAAATTATCTTGCAGAGATATCTGTATTTCCATGCTCACTGCAGTATTCCTCAAATAGCCAAGGTACGGACACCAACTAAGTTTTTGTCAAAAGATGAATGGATCAAGAAAATGTTTTTACACACACACACAGACAAGAATATTATCCAACCTTTAAAAAAGGAAATCGTATCATTTATGACATTATAGATAAAAACGGAGGGCATTATGCTAGGTGAAATAAGCCAGACCAAGACACCTACTGCCTGATGTCACTTGCATGTGGAATCTTAAAAAACAGCAAAGTCAAACTCCTAGAAAGAAAGTAAAAGAGTAACTGCCAGGGGCTGGGGCTGGCGGGCAATGGGAGAAGATTTCTAGAAGGGCGCTGGTACAGGCAAACAAACCTTCAGTTCAAGGATGACAGGGTCAGGGTTGAGGACGGGGAAACAGGGGGATGTTGCTGGAAAGGTACAAACTTCCAAGTGTAACAAAAGACCCAAGGATCTTTCAAGGACTCGAGTTGACAGTACTGTATCGCGTATCTGAAATTTCATAATAGAACTTAAAATGCCTCACACATACACACAAGAAGGTAAATGTGTCAGGTGGCAGATGTGTTCACTAATTCAACGGATTCAACGGTAGGAGTCTTCACAAAGAGGGTAAGTACATCGGATCGTGCGGCCTGCTCAGTCACTCAGTTATGACTGACTCCAAAGGTATGGACTGTAGCCCGCCAGGCTCCTCTGTCCATGGTATTTTCTAGGCAAGAAGACTGGGGTGGGTTGCCATGTCCTCCTCCAGGGGATCTCCCTGACCCCTGCGAGGGATCGAATTAGCATCCCCTGTGTCTCCGGCACTGGCAGGCAGGTTCCTTACCACTGTGCTACCTGGAAACCCACTGTCAATATTCGGTATCTTACAATCTTGTCAGTTTTACCCAATGAAGTCAGAAAAGACTTTTTTTCAAAGAAAAACAATAGCCTTTTTTTTTTTAATAGTTATTCCAGTATTTATAGAGCAGCTAGAATGTGCAAAGGGATGTTCTAGGCATTTGGGGATAAGAAGACCTCATTTAAGAACGTGTAGTGTAGGAGATAAGGCCTGTCTATAAAAAAGGTAGAAAATAAAGAAATAAAAACAGATATCGTTTTTCAAATATATGAGAGATTGCTTCCATATGTAGAAGAATGGTGCCATGAAAGACCTCATAAATGAAACAGTTCATTTGAATATCTGGGGAAGGACCCCCATAAACCTTAGAATTTGGGAAATGTCACTGGAATCAAGAGAGCATGAGAAAGCGAGAGGGGAAACAGGATCAGAAAGGTAAGTGAGGACTATGTTAAGGCAGGACATTGGAGTCCTTGAAACATAGGAAACTTTAAATTGATTCTTTAAGTAATGAATGAAGGAATATTTTTTTGGAGTAAGGGAACGACATGAGGCTTCCCTGGTGGTCCGGTGGTTAAGACTGTGCTTCCATTGCAGGGGTCACACGTTCGATCCCTGGGTGGGGAACTAAAATCCCACATGCCTTGTGGCACAGCCAAAAAAAGAGGGAAGGGGATGATATAATACATTCTGTCCTTCAGAAATCATGCTTTTACTTCTACATGGTACTTTATCCTGAAAAGCACCTCAGGGTATTTTATCTCCTCTCCCCATCACAAACTCTCTGAGACATGTAGAGACTATTAGCAAAGTAATTCACCATAATCACAATGTTATTTGCAAAAACCAGACTCAGGGCCAAGTCTTCACCAAAGCGCAGCTGGCCTTCTCCTGAAATGAGCAGTGAGCTGGGTGTGGCATTTGAGAACACAGGTGAAGAGACAAGTCAGGGAGGGTTTAGATGCATCCCAGAGGAAAACAATGAAAGTGGTGATGTGTTAAGGCATATTAAGTTAAAAATTCTATGAAATGTTTCTCAGTTGCATTAAAAGCTCAAAACTTTGAAAAAAAAACAAAAAACAATGAGAGTGGAAACAAGATGAGACATGTCTGATTGATACAGGAAACAAAATTATCCAGGTGCAGGATGTTAAACCATATTTCTCACTGAAGAGGTAGAGATTATAAAACCTTTGGATGTTGTTCCACATATATTTCCCTCAGTAAATCATCCTATAATTTTAATATATTTCATATATATTCATATATTCAAATGAATATACCAGATCACCAAGAACTTCTAGAGAATAAATGCCCAAGACTTCCACAGAGAAGACTCACTGGCAATATAATTTTCCAGTTTATAAAAGGAGAATTTATGGACCTCTTAGTAACCAAATTATCAGCAGATAAAATTAAGTGAAAAATGCATACATTTCTTCTAAAACAACATAAAATCTTAACTTTTCTTTATTTCATGAAGTTTATTTTTACACTGGATAAAGAAAATGTCAAGATCTAACTCTTACAGTGGAATCTAAGTCTTCAAAGCCCAGTATTACAAAGAAGTTCAAAAATATTCAAAATACCCTAGCAGTAAACATTTCCCTTGTATTCACCTCATTCTCCATCAAGAAAATGTCTACCAAATAAAAGGATAAAGTACTTTTTCCTTTGCCTAAATCTTAAAACAAGTCATAAAAGTTCCATCAACCCATTAGACTGATATATACAGACCTAATTTTAAAAGTCCAGAAATGCATGCTAAGCTAAGCCTCAAGCATTTGAAATTTCAAAACAATTCAAAATTGTTTTGAAAATCATTAAGAAAAACATGGTAAACTGCAGTTAGTCTTGAAGATCTTTGCAGATTCACAAAATGCTTCCACATCATGGCAGTGGGCCCCAGTGCTCCACGGAAACTGGAAAGTTTTGTTGTATTTCTCTTTCCCCACAAATTATTCTCCTTTCTTCCCTAGTAACTGGTCCTGTGCCTCATTATAAAGGGAAAAAATACCCAGTAATTTATAAACATAAAATCACATCAAAGAGAAACAGTGTCAAATGAATATACCAGAGCCCCAAGAACTTCCAGAGAATAAATGCCCAAGACTTCCCCAGGGAAGACTCACCAGCAGAGTTTCAAGACCTACATGAGCAGGAAAGGAACTGTATCAATTAAAATGTTGCTACATCACAGAATCACCTTCTCTCCCTTCTTAACAATTCTGCCAAAGCTACCCTCATAGGCAAGGGTCAGGAGGTACCTTTCATAGTTGACAATCAAAAACAGCCGCACATGCCTGGCAGGATGAAGATTCTGTGAGCATCTACCAAAGAGACAGCCTAGAAGCAGGGTTTGTGAAGCAAGGACAGAACTCATCTAGATGTTCATGAGAATATACTCTATTAAAGTCTAGGGAGAAAGGGAAAAGGCTGTTTTCTCCCAGGAAAAAAACGTGTTCGCACCTGTACTCACGTGAGCGTCATCCTGTGACACTCGGATCTCTGGACGCATTCATCACCAATCTTTCCCAGATGTTGCTTTCTAAGTAGGAAATATTTAACACTGGAGGTGCTGAGTGGGCCCTTCTGCCTGTAACAAGACCACCAACCGTACAGAAGGAAGTAAATCACGAGGGAGAGAAGTGCCATCAGCTTTCCTTCCCGTATTGTAATAGTTGCATAGTCACTTCATCATTCAGATAGCACTTTTTTTAATCTCATTGAACACTGCTGAAAATACTCTTCTGTATACAGAAAAGTATGCTGATTGCAACTCAATTGGCTTAATCGTTTTAGCGTTTTGATCTTAAGGGTCTTTATTCATCTCAGCCTTTCCCATCAGAAAAAATATTCTTGTATGATCACCTTTCATCTACTAATTTGCTTGACTTGAAAGTCACTCAATGTCTGTGAAAGTTCTATTTTCAAAATGTTAAAGGGATTAAAAAATCTATGATACAAATTGCTGAAAAAATGTTTAAAAAATCCATTTGTAATACTGTGGGTCATACACCTTTTATTTTTTTATTCCCATTAACTTTCCATATATTTATCACATTCTTCCTCAAGTGCATCTTAAATTTCAATCTAAGACTCCATGTGCTCAGACTCAAGAAAGAATCGCCACTTTCCTCCTGAATCTCCTGTGCAGGGTGTTGGCTGTTTTCACTTGTAATCTGGTCTTGATATACTACCTTGACACACTAATAATAAACATGATCTCTCCAAAAAGAAATAAATTTGCAGGGCAACATGCCAACAACTTTGAATAGCAAGGTACCAGTGGCATTTACATCCCACGCAGATCTCCCCTGTTGGCAGGACACAGACATCTGTCAATATTGATGCTGTATCACATCGCCTGGCGTTCTGAAGGAGTGTTTCCACATAACAATGAGTGGGACAGCTTCAGTCCCAGACTTCCTAACCATGCTCATCTCCTCTCTCCCTTCACCTATTTTCATAGGTAGAAGGTTGATGGTAGCAGGTCACAGAAGCAATTCCTAATTATGAATATCAAACATTAGGAAGAAAAAGGCCAGAAGGTGTAGGTAAGTCACATGTTATGGCTTCCAGCTGAAAATACTATAGTGAATTTTCATGGATTGTAGAGTAAAATCTCAGCTCCTTCTAACGGCTTGGAAACCTTGAGGGGTCTGACTCCAATGCCCCTCTTCCACATCAGCTTTATCTATACAAAAGTTCCCCCTTATCCATGGAGGGTACACGCTGAGATCCCCAGTGGATGCTTGAAACTGTAAAAACTAATGAACCCTATATATACATGCATATATGCATATGAAAGTGAAAGTCCCTCAGTCATGTCAGACTCTTTGAGGCCCCATGACTCTACAGTCCATGGAATTCTCCAGGCCAGAATATTGGAGTGGGTAGCCTTTCCCTTCTCCAGGGGAATCTTTCCAACCCAGCAATGGAATCCACGTCTCTTACATCTCCTGCACTGGCGGGCAGATTCTTTACCACTAGCCCCACCTCAGAAGCCATATTATGCCAGTCCTGAGCTCAAATGTCTACTGCGAAGAGCAGCCTTTCCCAATACCTCATCCAAGCAAACCACCCACTCTGACAGGCTGCAGTTTCTCTCGTGTCATCACCGCTCCCTTGTTATCTCATTCTTACGTTGCTTTCTTTCCACTCTTTTTGTCATTAGGCTTCAAGCTCCATGAGGGCAGAGACCTTGCTTCCTTTTGAATGCCTAGCTCTTGACATAGAATCTGAACATATATTGTGTATTTGTCTAAATACATGTCTAATTAATTAGGTATCATGACCAGGAGATTGGATCTTATTATTTGAAATGAGATTTGAGATCCAATCTCATTATTTGGAAAGTCATTTAATTTCTCAGAGTTTAACACTGAAAATAGTCTTTCTACTTATTCCATGGTGTGAAATGCAAACTGCATAATCTACATGAAAGTGACATAGAAACTGTAAATATTACCCAAATATTAGTTGTTATTTAAAAGAAATAACTAAATGGGAGAATGAGTCTAGTTGTCTAACAGCCAAAAACTTAAACGTAACTCCCTTCAAGTCCTTATTTTAGAACTCTGGGTAAACAGTTACTTCCCTGAATATCCCATTCTTCATGGCAAAATGATGGTGACAAGCCTATCCCTTCTCCGTCTTCCCGACCCAGGAATCAAACCAGGGTCATCTGCATTGCAGGCGGATTCTTTACCAACTGAGCTATCGGGGAAGCTCGTATAAGGATCACATATCTCATCTAAACAACTGTAAAACGTATGTGTGAATATAGACAAAAAGTTACCTCTAAAGGAGCAGAAACAGGCCAAGACAGCCTTAACTTTCTCCTCAGCTTGAACATCTAGGGGTCTTCCTGACTATATGCCTGATCTTTCTTTCCTTAGAGTGTTTACTTTAGAAAAGTTTCAATGGTAAGCTTTTTCTCCACCCCTTTGGGAACTAAATCTTCTCTGTGCTAAAACCCAAGAGAGTTTTCCTCTAGGCCCTGGGGCACATCCTTTCAAGATGTGATCATCAAGAAAGATAGTGCCCCATCTCCAAGTCCCTGTGAGAAGGCAGAAGCTGAACTCCGATAAGCAATACTTAGCACGAATGGTCTCGTCACATTTGCCAATGTCCTCCAGGGCTTTTCCATTAATTCACCCCAATCTTCAAAAGCTTTCCCCCTTTCGTTTTAGCAGAACTGAACTCAGTCTCTCCCCTCCTGCAGTAAGCACAACCACAAGAGCCTTGAATAAAATCTTCCGTGCCAGTTCACCTTGTCCAGTGCCATTTTTCTTCAGCACATTATGGGAGTGAAGATACCGACCCTTTGAATTGAGCTCACTGAACTCCACCAAGACAATCTGCATCAGATTAACAATCCCTGACAACCTCTCTCAAACTTTTCTAGCCCTTTTTTTTTTTTTTTTTTTTAATGGAGATTATCTTTTAGAGCAGGCTTAAGTGAAGTGCAAGTCACTCAGTTGTGTCTGACTCTTTGTGACCCCATGGACTACACAGTCCATGTTATTCTCCAGGCCAGAATACTGGAGTGGGTAGCCTTTCCCTTCTCCAGGGGATCTTCCCAACCCAGGGATCGAACCCAGGTCCCCCGCATTGAGGGCAGATTCTTTACCAGCTGAGCCCCAGAAGAAGTCCAAGAATACTGGAGTGGGTAGCCTATCCCTTGCCCAGAGGATCTTCCCAACCCAAGAATCGAACTGGGGTCTCCTGCATGACAGGCAGATTCTTTACCAGCTGAGCTATCAGGGAAGCCCTAGAGCAGGCTTAGGTCCATGGCAAAAATGGAAGTGAAGGGCAATTTCCTGATTTTCCATATACTCCCTGCCGCTACACCTGAAAGCCTCCCCTGTTATCAACATCCCCCAACAGAGAGGTATATTTGTTAACAACTGACGAACTTACATTGGCACAGAATAACTCAAAGCCCATAGTTTACTTTAGGGCTTACTCTTGGTATTGCACATTTTATGACCTTGGAGACATGTCTAATGACATATACCCGTTATTACAGTATCATACACAGACAGTATTTTCAGTGCCTTAAAGTTTCTCTGTGCTCAGCCTATTCACCCTCCTGTCCTTCACACCACCCCACCCAGAAACCTCGGGCAGTCTGGGTTTTACTGTCCCCATAGATTTGCCCTTTCTGGAATGTTATATAATTGGAATTAAATAGTATGGAGGCTTTTCAGGTTGGCTTCTTTCACTTGGTAATATTCATCTAAGATTTCTGCATGTCCTTTCACAGTCTGATAGCTCACCTCTCTTTAGTGTTGAATAATTCTCCATCATCTGAATGGATCCTAGTTTGTTTATCCATTCATCTACTGAAAGACTCATGGTGCTTCATGTTTTGGCAACTATGGATAAAACTGCTAAAAATATCTGTGTGCATGTTTTAGTGGAAATGTGAGCTTTCAGCTCTTTGGGGGAAATGCCAAAGTGTGCAATTGCTGAATCACATGGTAAGTATATGATTAGTTTTCTAAGCTGCCAACCTGTCTTCAAAATGGCTGTGCCATTCTGTATTCTCATCAGCAACAAATGGCAGTTCCTGTTGCCCCGTATCCTCTCCAGCACTTGGGAGTCTGAATTTGGGGCCTTCTAATAGGTGTGTGGCGGTATCTCATTGCTGTTTTACTTTACATTTTCTGATGATATATGATGTGTGGCATCGTTTCATATGCTTATTTGCCAACCATCCTTCTCTCTTTACATTCTCATTTCTTGTCTTTTCTGTGTTAACTATTTGAAGAAAGCATTATTATCAAGTTTCTCCCTATAATTGATGTTCATACGTAACTAATTTGATGACAGTGATTGCTTATCTAATTTGGACAACCTTTATAATACTTGGTATTGTTGTGAACTCAGTCTCTGTTTCTGTGAAAGGAGTAGGGTAACTCAATCCCTTTTAAACTCTGCTATTTGCTGAATCTAAAATGCTTTTCACCAAAGAGGAAATTAAAAAAAAATACCTAGAGAAAAATGAAAATGAAAACATGACAATCCCAAACCTATGGGGTACAGCTAAAGTAGTGATAAGAGGGAAGCTGACAGCAATGCAAACTTACATCAGGAAACAAGAAAAGTCCCAAATAACCTAGCCTTACACCTAAAGCAATTAGAGAAAAAAGAGCAAACAAAACCCAAAGTTAGTAAAAGAAATCATGAAGATTGGAGCTGAAAAAAAGTGAAATAGAAATGAATAAAGACAATAGAAAAGATCAACAGAAGTAAAAGCTGGTCATTTGAAAAGATTAATAAACCTTTAAACAGACTCATCAAGAAAAAAAAAAGGAGAGGGCTCAAATGAATAAAATCAGAAATTAAGGAGAAGGTACAACCAACACACAGAGAAACACAAAGGGTCATAAGAGCCTACTGCAAGCAACTGTACAGCAATAAAGTGGACAACTTAGAATAAACAGACGATCTTTAGAAAGGGACACTCTCCCAAGCCTGAACCAGAAAGAAATAAAAGATAGGAACAGAACAATCGCAAGTAACGTCATTGAAACAGTAACTAAAAAGCTCCCAACAAGCAAAAGTCCAGAACAAGATGGCTTCACAGATGAATTCTACAGAACACTTAGAGAAGAGTTAATGTCTATCTTTCTGAAACTACTCCAAAAATCTGCAAAGGAAGGAACACTTACGAACCCATTCTATATGACCACCATAATCCTGATACCAAAATCAGGCAAAGACAGCACAAAACAAGACAATTATATGCCAATATCACTGATGAACACAAGCAAAAGACTTCAGCAGAACACCAGTACCAAATGCAACAATGCATTAAAAGAATCATATTGCATGATCAAGTGGGGATTTATCCCAGAGATTCATCATGAGGTCCTTTAGTTCCTCTTCACTTTCTGCCATTAGAGTAGTAGTATCTGCATATCTGGGGCTTCCCTGGTGGCTCAGTCAGTAAAAAAATCCCCAAAATGTGGGAGACCTGGGTTCAATCCCTGGGTTGGGAAGATCCCATGGAAGAGGAAATGGCAACCCACTCCAGTATTCTTGCCTGGAGAATCCCCATGGTCAGAGGAACTTGGCAGGCTGCAGTCCATGGAGTCGCAAAGAGTTGGACACAGTTGAGCTACTAAGCACACATCTGCATATCTGAGATTGTTGACATTTCTCCTGGCAATCTTGAATCCAGCTCGTGATTCATACAGCACAGCTTTTCGAGTGATGTACCCTGAATATCAGTTAAATGAACAGGTGACAATATACAGGCTTGTCATACTCCTTTCCCAATTTTGAACCAGTCTGTTGTTCTATGTCCAGCTCTAACTGTTGCTTCTTGACCTGCATATAGGTCTCTCAAGAGGCAGATCAGGTGGTCTGGTATTCCCATCTCTTTCAGAATTTTCCACAGTTTATTGTGATCCACACAGTCAAAGGCTTTGGCATAGTCAATAAAGCAGAAATAGATGCTTTTCTGGAACTCCCTTGCTTTTTCCATGATCTGGCGGATGTTGGCAATTTGATCTCTGGTTCCTCTGCCTTTTCTAAATCCAGCTTGTATGTATGGAACTTCTTGGTACTGTTGAAGCCTAGCATGGAGAATTTGAGCATTACTTTACTAGCGTGTGAGATGAGTGCAATTGTGCAGTAGTTTGAGCATTCTTTGGCATTGCCTTTCTTTAGGACTGAAATGAAAACTGACCTTTTTCCAGTTATATGGCCACTGCTGAGTTTTCCAAATTTGCTGGCACACGAAGTGCAGCACTTTAAAGCACTGTCTTTCAGGATTTTAAACTCCTCAGTTGGAATTTCATCACCTCCACTAGCTTTATTCATGGTAATGCTTCCTAAGGCCCACTTGATTTCATATTCCAGGATGTTTGGCTCTAAGTGAGTGACCACACCATCATGGTTATCTGGGTCATTAAGAGCTTTTTCATACAGTTCTTCTGTGTATTCTTGCCACCTCTTCTTAGTATCTTCCGCTTCTATTAGGTGCTTGCCGTTTCTTTCCTTTATTGTCCCCATCTTTGCATGAAATGTTCCCTTGGTATCTCTAATTTTCTTGAAGAGATCTCTCTTCTTTTCCTCTATTGTTTTCCTCTGTTTCTTTGCACTGTTCACTTGAAAATGCTTTCTTATGTCTCCTTGCTATTCTCTGGAGCTCTGCATTCAGTTGGGTATATCTTTCTCTCTCTCCTTTGGCTTTTGCTTCTTTTTCTCTCATTCAGGGGTCCTCAGATAACCACTTTGCTTTATTGCATTTCTTTTTCTTTCAGAATCTTTTGGTCACTGCCTCCTGTAGAATATTAAAACCTCTATCCATAGTTCTTCAGTCAGTCTATCGGATCTAATCCCTTGAATCTATCTATGTGTCCCTTCCACTGTATAATCATAAGGGATTTGATTTAGGTCATATCTGAATGTCTTAGAGGTTTTCTCTACTTTCGTCAATTTAAGTCTGAATTTTGCAATAAGGAGCTCATGATCTGAGCCACAGTCAGTTCCCGGTCTTGTTTTTGCTGACTGTATAGAGCTTCTCCATCTTTGACTGCAATGAATATAATCAATCTGATTTTGGTATTGAATTTGGTAGTGAATGACACATGGTGAAACCAATTTTAGACACCCACTGTCAAAATTATATTAACATCTCTTTAGCAGGAAATTATGACACAGCTTTAAATTTCCAAAGATTAATTTTAGCTTTGTTCCTCTTTTTAGAAGTTATCAGTCCTATGAAAATAGTACATTAGTGAGTACATTCCTAGGTACATTTATTTATCTCATAACTTTGCCTATGGTTCTCCCTAGTTCCAGAACTTTCATGCTCAGAATATCCCTAAGTTTAGAACCATTAAAGCATAGGCTTTCAGGAGATACATTTGGAAATTCCAGACATAGAGATACTCATGAAAATTAAATGAAAGCTAAGTATCACAGTAAATCTGATTTATATTTGACTCAATGACGGATTTTTATCTCATCAATTGCTCCATTTCTTTGAGATCCTCTCTCAGGTGGATCACTGTTAAATGTGGTTGTTGCTGCTGCTGCTGCAAGTCACTTCAGTCATGTCCGACTCTGTGTGACCCCATAGATGGCAGCCCACCGGGCTCCTCTGTCCCTGGGATTCTCCAGGCAAGAATACTGGAGTGGGTTGCCATTTCCTTCTCCAATACATGAAAGTGAAAAGTGAAAGTGAAGTCGCTCAGTCGTGTCCGACTCTTAGCGATCCCATGGACTGGAGCCTACCAGGCTCCTCTGTCCACGGGATTTTCCAGGCAAGAGTACTGGAGTGGGGTTGCTTTATGTCAAAAGAAGGTATAAATTTGATATTATCAATCTGTAGACATAAACTCAAATTTAGTAAGAATTTGCTTGAGGACCTATAATGAAATCTTCTTTGATTTTCAAAGAACTAATAAGTACTGATGGAACACAATGAAAATCTTCCATGTTTCATGTGGTTTTCCATTTTGCTACCATTTGATGGTGGCTGTCTTGGCAGCAGAAGAGTACACAGAAACAGTTATTTTTTCAGAAATAAAAACTATGGGTTAAGATTTTTTAAAATCAACGTAATATAAGAATTTTAAAGACACAAAGATTTTCAAAAGAAGCAAACACCTGATGCTGAAACATATGGGGAGGGAGGAGGGAGGAGGGTTCAGGATGGGGAACACATGTATACCTGTGGTGGATTCATTTCAATATATGGAAAAACCAATACAATATTGTAAAGTTAAAAAAAAAAATAAATTAAAAAAAATAACATTTAAAGAGCCTCAAAATGACTCAGTTCCTTTTTTTCTAGATAATTCTGTTTTAGATTACAAGGATATTTTCCAAAATACCCTAGTAATTACCTCTGCTTTTTCATTAGGATTCAGAAAATGGGAAAAGAAGTCCAGCATTTACTAACATGTGCATTATCTCATTTATTCCTCATGACAAGCCCCACAAGGGGAGTGTTATATCCATGTTATAAATAAGAAAACTGAAGACTGGAGTGCCTAAATAGAATTTATCCAAGGACATATACTAGAAAAGTTAGAGCTGGATTAGAAACTAGCTCTGTTTAAATCAAATCCTCTACTTTAATCCTCACACTACACTACCTCTGGCATTAGAAGAATGTTCAGGAGAAGAGAAGCGATGTTAAAAAGAGAAAACAGCCGATTGTGATGATACACGTGCTGTCTTTCAGTCCCCCCAAAAAAGGAGGACGGAAGTAAAGCATGGGTTCGATTTAGTCTTTGCTGTCGTGTTTCATTAGACAGGATCCTGTGAAGCAGTGCTTTACATGGTTTCTCAGAAAAAAACGATTTGAGAACTTGAAAATGGAAGCAACTTTGCTGTAAAATATTTTGCAACAGATTAAAGAGCTAATAGTGAGAAATCAAACATCTCCATGTAAACATAATGGATACCACATATTCCTAATATACTTTTTTTTTTCCTTAGAGATTTGCAAAGCTGTAACTAGAATTCAAAGCCAGAGATAGTTCTTCAGTTATAGATGTCATACAAATTTCTTTCTGGCCACATTTATGAAATGTAATTTTCACTTTGTCCATACCCCTAGGAGGAGAAACCTTCTGTATTAACTGGTTGCTTTTCTTAAAGCAATGTTCTAAGTTTATTTTTCTCAAGATCAATGATCTTAAAGAGAAAGTCTGCCTAAAATTAGTGAAAACTGGGATGAAAAGTTGTCACCTTAGGGTTCTTTCTGTATTTCAGGACTCAAAGCCCACAACTCTATCACAGGGACGCTGGTCCAGCAAAGAGGCTGATAGCTATCCTCTAAACACAACCCATCCTTGAATCTGTTCATGCTGTTCTCCCTGACTAAAATGTTCATTTCTAACTCCAAACCACCAACAGTGGTGAAGAAATCCCAAGATTATAATCTGTTGCTATTGTTGTTCAATCACCCAGCCGTGTCCAACTCTGTGACCCCATGAACTGCAGCAAACCAGGCCTCCCTGTCCCTCACCAGCTCCCAATGTTTGCCCAAGTTCATGTCCATTGCATCAGTGATGCCATCCAGCCATCTCATCCTCTGATACCCTTTTCTTCGGCCCTCAATCTTTCCCAGCATCAGGGACTTTTCCAATGAGTCAGCTATTTGCATCAGATGACCAAAATACTGGAGTTTCAACTCCAGCATCAATCCTCCCAATGAGTATTTAGAGTTGATTTCCCTGGTTGGATCTCCTTGCAGTCCAAGGGACTCTCAGGAGTCTTCTCCAGCACCACAGTTCAAAGGCATCAATTCCTTGGCGTTCTGCCTTCTTTACAGTCCACAACTGTACGTGACCACTGGGAAGATCACAGCCTCGACTATACGGACATTTGTCAGCAGAGTAATGTTTCTGCTTTTCAGAACACTATCTAGGTTTGTCGTGGCTTTCCTGCCAAGAAGCAAACATCTTCTGATTTCATGGCTGCAGTCACCATCTGCAGTGGTTTTAAAGCCCATTAAGAGGAAATCTGTCACTACTTCCACCTTTTCTCTATTTGCCATGAAAAGTGGGCCTAGATGCCATGATCTTGGATTTTTTAATATTTACTTTTAAGCCGGCTTTTTCACTCTCCTCCTTCACCCTCGCCAAGAGGCTCTTATCAACCTAGAGGGGTGGGATGGGGAGGGAGGTTCAAAAGGGAGGGAATATATGTATACCTATGGCTGATTCAAGTTGAGGTTTGACAGAAAACAACAAAATTCTAAAGCAATTATCCTTCAGGAAAAAATTAAAAATAAACATAACTAGATAAATTAGAAAAAAAAAAGAGGCTCTTTACTTCCTCTTCACTTTCTGCAATTAGAGTGGTATCATCTGCATATCTGGAAGAAGGCAATGGCACCCCACTCCAGTACTCTTGCCTGGCAAATCCCATGGACAGAGGAGCCTGGTGGGCTGTAGTCCATGGGGTCGCTAGGAGTCAGACACGACTGAGCGACTTCACTTTCACTTTTCACTTTCATGCATTGGAGAAGGAAATGGCAACCCACTCCAGTGTTCTTGCCTGGAGAATCCCAGGGACGGGGGAGGCTGGTGGGCTGCCGTCTATGGGGTCACACAGGGTCGGACACGGCCGAAGCAACTTAGCAGCAGTAGCAGCATCTGCATATCTTAGGTTGTTGATGTCTCTCCTGATGTCTTGATTCCAGCTTCTAGCTCGTCCAGCCCAGCATTTCTCATGATGTGCGAAGCACATAGGTTAAACAAACAGGGTGACAGCAGACAGCCCTGACACACTCCTTTCTCAATCCTGAAGTAATCTTCAATCACTTGCACTTAATAGAAAATCCACCTAACAGTGAGCTAAACAATAAAGACCTTAAACACTCCAAAATTCTATAAATGCACAGGAACTCAGCTTTATATTTTGGTTAATTTTCTGACACAAAAATTTTCAAGGAGCTAGTGTTTTACTTCTTTCAGTTACATCATCACCAATGGGGTTCATTACGTAGTGTAATAGTTAAGAACACAGTACTGGGATTTTTTTTTTTTTTTTACTTTACAATATTGTATTCAGTTCAGTTCAGTTCAGTCGCTCAGTCGTGTCCGACTCTTTGCAACCCCATGAATCACAGCATGCCAGGCCTCCCTATTCATCACCAACTCCCAGAGTTCACTCAGTCTCATGTCCATCAAGTCAGTGATGCCATCCAGCCATCTCATCTTCTGTCATCCCCTTCTCCTCCTGCTTCCAATCCCTCGAAGCATCAGAGTCTTTTCCAATGAGTCAACTCTTCGCATGAGGTGGCCAAAGTACTGGAGTTTCAGCTTTAGCATCATTCCTTCCAAAGAAATCCTAGGGCTGATCTCCTTCAGAATGGACTGGTTGGATTTCCTTGCAGTCCAAGGGACTCTCAAGAGTCTTCTCCAACACCACAGTTCAAAAGCATCAATTCTTCGGCGCTCAGCCTTCTTCGCAGTCCAACTCTTGGTTTTGCCATACATCAACATGCATCTGCCACGGGTGTACATGTGTTCCCCATCCTGAACCCCACTCCCACCTCCCTCCCCATACCATCCCTCTGGGTCATCCCAGTGCACCAGCCCCAAGCTTCCTGTATCCTGCATTGAACCTGGACTGGCGATTCATTTCTTATATGATATTATACATGTTCTAATGCCATTCTCCCAAATCATCCCCCCCTCCCTCTCCCACAGAGTCCATAAGACTGTTCTATACATCTGTATCTCTTTTGCTGTCTCACATACAGGGTTGTCATTACCATCTTTCTAAATTCCATATATATGCATTAGTATACTGTATTGGTGTTCTTCTTTCTGGCTTACTTCACTCTGTATAATAGGCTCCAGTTTCATCCACCTCATTAGAACTGATTCAAATGTATTCTTTCTAATGGTTGAGTAATACTCCATTGTGTATATGTACCACAGCTTTCTTATCCATTCATCTGCTGATGGACATCTAGGTTGCTTCCATGTCCTGGCTATTATAAACAGTGCTGCGATGAACATTGGGGTACACGTGTCTCTTTCAATTCTGGTTTCCTTGGTGTGTATGCACAGCAGTGGGATTGCTGGGTCGTATGGCAGTTCTATTTCCAGTTTTTTAAGGAATCTCCACACTGTTCTCCATAGTGGCTGTACTAGTTTGCATTCCCACCCACAGTGTGAGAGGGTTCCCTTTTCTCCACATCCTCTCCAGCATTTATTATTTGTAGACTTTTGGATTGCAGCCATTCTGACTGGTGTGAAATGGTACCTCATTGTGTTTTTGATTTGCATTTCTCTGATAATGAGTGATGTTGAGCATCTTTTCATGTGTTTGTTTGTATGTCTTCTTTGGAGAAATGTCTATTTATATCTTTGGCCCATTTTTTGATTGGGTCGCTTATTTTTCTGGAATTGAGCTGCAGGAGCTGCTTGTATACTTTTGAGATTAGTTGTTTGCAAGCAAGGTGAAAAGACAGCCTTCAGAATGGGAGAAAATAATAGCAAATGAAGCAGCTACTGGGATTAGACTGAGTTCAAAATCTACTTCTGTTTTACAACCCTCAGAATGTACATAATTTCTCTGAGCTTTAGTTTTTTCATCTATAACATGTAGGTAAAAATAGTATATAGGATTTAATGACTTAATATATACAAAATGAAGATTTACTATTTTAATATGAAAAACTGCAAAAATCTTAAAATAGGACCTAGCAAATAGCATTACATAAATACTTTCTATTATTTTTGTACCCATGGGGAAAGCTAGTATTTTCCTTTCTCTCTCTTCCCCCTCTCCCTCTCTCCTTCCTTCCTTATCCTTCCTCTCTTATAATCTAGAAGGAAAGAGCTCCTAGAAGTCACTCAGCAGTTCATTGGACAGGATTGTATCACATGTCTATACCTAGCTGCAAGGAAAGTTGGGGAAGTGGGCTCCTGATCTGGGAATCAGGTTTCTGCTTCTGATTTGCAGAAGTGGGGAAGTGCTAGATTGAGGAGAGGAGTAACTATACTACAAAAGCTGGCTCCCAAAATCATTCTCTGTATCTATCAAAAAATCACTAGCTCTTCAAGGATTCATGTCAAACACTCCCTCTTCCACGAGGTCTTTCCTGACTTCCAAACCAGGAATTATTTTTTTCCTTTTTCAGAATACTCTATAAACCATAGAAACTGACAAAATATATCATGTGTGATACATTCAGAATGTTTAAAATAATAGAATTTAAGGGTGAATGGGGCTATAAACATGTCCAACTAGCCTTGGGATGATCAAATTACTTATACAACAAAAAATTAATTAAAATAATAAAAAAGTTACCATCTGAGTGCTCATCCTGTGTCATATGTAATAATAGGTGATTCATCTAAGTATTTTATTTACTCTGTATAACAGTCATACAATACTGACAATGTAATTCACCTTGATTCAGAACATATTCCTCACAAACCTCTTTTCCTTCAACCTCTTAATAAAAGTAGATATTCTACTATTCATTTAATTCTCACAATAAAAACAAATCTATAAGTACAAATATATAAGTAAAAAGACTTAATATGGAGAAAATACTTGAATCAAACAGCAACTTTAATAATTCTCTAACTTTCCATTTATTACTGGGAATTGATAGTCATCCTAAATCAAATCCTTTATGATTATACAGTGGAAGTGAGAAATAGATTTAAGGGACTAGATCTGATAGACAGAGTGCCTGATGAACTATGGATGGAAGTTCATGACATTGTACAGGAGACAGGGATCAAGACCATCCCCATGGAAAAGAAATGCAAAAAAGCAAAACAGCTGTCTGAGGAGGCCTTACAAATAGCTATGAAAAGAAGAAAAGCAAAAAGCAAAAGAGAAAAGGAAAGACATACTCATTTGAATGCAGAGTTCCAAAGAATACCAAAGAGAGATAAGAAAGCATTCCTCAGCGATCAATGCAAAGAAATAGAGGAAAACAACACAATGGGAAAGACTAGAGATCTCTTGAAGAAAACAGTGATACCAAGGGAAAATTTCATGCAAAGATGGGCTCAATAAAGGACAGAAATGGAATGGACCTAACAGAAGAAGAAGATATTAAGAAGAGGTGGCAAGAATACACAGAAGAACTGTACAAAAAAGACCTTCACGACCCAGATAATCATGATGGTGTGATCACTGACCTAGAGCCAGACATCCTGGAATGTGAAGTCAAATGGGCCTTAGGAAGCATCACTACAAACAAAGCTAGTGGAGGTGATGGAATTCCAGTTGAGCTATTTCAAATCCTGAAAGATGATGCTGTGAAAGTACTGCACTCAATATGCCAGCAAATTTGAAAACTCAGCAGTGGCCACAGGACTGGAAAAGGTCAGTTTTCATTCCAATCCCAAAGAAAGGCAATACCAAAGAATGCTCAAACTACCACACAATTGCACACATCTCACATGCTAGTAAAGTAATGCTCAAAATTCTCCAAGCCAGGCTTCAGCAATATGTGAACTGTGAACTTCCAGATGTTCAAGCTGGTTTTAGAAAAGGCAGAGGAACCAGAGATCAAATTGCCAACATCCGCCAGATCATGGTAAAAGCAAGAGAGTTCCAGAAAAACATCTATTTCTGCTTTATTGACTATGCCAAAGCCTTTGACTGTGTGGATCACCATCAACTGTGGAAAATTCTGAAAGAGATGGGAATACCAGACCACCTGACCTCCCTCTTGAGAAACCTGTATGCAGGTCAGAAAGAAACAGTCAGAACTGGACATGGAACAGGAGACTGGTTCCAAATAGGAAAAGGAGTACGTCAAGGCTGTATGTTGTCACCCTGCTTATTTAACTTCTATGCAGAGTACATCATGAGAAACGCTGGGCTGGAAGAAGCACAAGCTGGAATCAAGATTGCCAGGAGAAATATTAATAACCTCAGATATGCAGATGACACCACCCTTAAGGCAGAAGGTGAAGAAGAACTAAAGAGCCTCTTGATGAAACTGAAAGAGAGTGAAAAAGTTGGCTTAAAGCTCAACATTCAGAAAACTAAGATCATGGCATCCAGTCCTGTCACAAATAGAGGGGAAACAGTGGAAACAGTCACTGACTTTATTTTTCTGGGCTCCAAAATCACTGCAGATGGTGACTGCAGCCATGAAATTAAAAGACACTTACTCCTTGGAAGGAAAGTTATGACCAAAATAGATAGCATATTAAAAAGCAGAGACATTACTTTGTCAACAAATGTCCATCTAGTCAAGGCTACGGTTTTTCCAGTGGTCATGTATGGATGTGAGAGTTGGACTATTAAAAAAAGCTGAACTCCGAAGAATTTATGCTTTTGAACTGTGGTGTTGGAGAAGACTCTTGAGAGTCCCTTGGACTGCAAGGAAATCCAACCAGTCCATTCTAAAGGAGATCAGTCCTGGGTGTTCATTGGAAGGACTGATGTTGAAGCTGAAACTTCAGTACTTTGGCCACCTCATGTGAAGAGTTGACTCACTGGAAAAGACCCTGATGCTGAGAAAGATTGAAAGCAGGAGGAGAAGGGGACGACAGAGGATGCGATGGTTGGATGGCATCACCAACTCAATGGACATGAGTTTGAGTAACTCTGGGAGTTGGTGATGGACAGGGAGGCCTGACGTGCTACGGTTCATGGGATCACAAAGAGTGAGACACGACTGAGCGACTGAACTGAACTGATAGTCATTTTAAAAAAGTAATAAATGATTGAATGTGAAACATTTGCTTACAGGCCTTCTTTTAATTCTTCATTTACTCCAGTTTAATGACTGTCAAATTTTAGTGTATAAGAGGTACCATACAGCCATATAATATACATGTATATATACATGCAAAATTGGGGGTGTAGTATTTCATAAGCAATGGGATATTTTCAAGCATAATGTTGATTATATATGGCGTTATCATCCTACCTTTTACTTTAGAAAGTAACTCAGTGTAACATGTGGACCCACTGTATTATTACCATTTTACAGGTCAGAAAATAGTCTCAAAGAGAATAAATTATCTGCCCAAGGACATATAGTTAGCAATTAGTTAAAGTGGGCAATTGTAACCCCTATTGGTCTGACCTAAAAGTTAAAGTGGTGAAAAGCTACACCGCCTGCTTTTTCACCTCCCACCTACGGCGTTAATTCCTTCAGAGCAGAAATTATCTCTCTGTGTTGCCCTGAGCACTTTCTTAGCCCAGTGTTTTATGAATAGGTAAAGATCAATGCATACTTGTTGCAGTGAGAATTCTGACAATCATAAAAAACTCTCAGAATCATTTTCTTTATTTTCTGATTCTCAAGTGCCCTAAGTCTCAGAGGAGAAATAGGAACCAAGTTGAGTAGAATTAGCAACAAGAGACCTCCACACACCCTAACTCTGTCAGGACAAATAACAGAGGTATTACTTGTAAATGGGCATTTTCTCATACAATTAAAACCTAACTTGTGAACTAGTCTTACCCTCTTTGGCATTGTGCATAATGTTTAACACTTAGTCCACAAAGTTGATTATGGGAAATGAATCACATTTCCTTATTTGCTCCAAATCAACCTAAAGCCAGTTATAAGCCTTCATCTTTCCAGGCAGTTGATAAATCTAATCTTAGTTATTTCCAAGGCTCTATCCATAACCTTAAGAATGGTTGTGACAAGCCTTGTGGAGCCCCAAAGACGAGCTGTGTTACTCTGATCATTTTTATTTGTCTCCACCTATCACTGCTGAGGGCTTCCCTTGTGGCTCAGCTGGTAAAGAATCATCTGCAATGTGGGAGCCCTGGGTTCAGTTCCTGTGGTGCTGGAGGAGACTCTTGAGAGTCCCTTGAACAGTAAGGAGATCCAACCAGTCCATCCTAAAGGAAATCAGTCCTGAATATTCATTGGAAGGACTGATGCTGAAGCTGAACCTCTAATACTTTGGTCACCTGATGCAAAGAACTGACCCATTTGAAAAGACCCTGATGCTGGGAAAGATTGAAGGTGGGAGGAGAAGGGAACAACAGAGGATGCGATGGTTGGATGGCATCACTGACTCAGTGAACATGAGTTTGAGTAAGCTTCGGGAGTTGGTGATGGACAGGGAGGCCTGGCACGCTGCAGCCCATGGGGTCACAAAGAGTTGGACACGACTGAGCAACTGAACTGAACTGATGACTGCTGAGGTTCTCATGCATGGCATACATGTTCTTTTCAAGGCAGTGTTATGTAGAATCCAACTGGTCTATGATGCTTACTTTTATGTGTCAACTTGGCTAGGCCAGAGTACACAGATATTTGGTCAAGTACATCTGGATGTTTCTGTGAAGGTACTTTTCTAAACGAGATAAGCATTTAGATCAGCATTATAATGTGGGTGGGCTTCGTCCAATCGATTGAAGGCCATAAAACAAAGACTGACTTTTCCTGAGTAAGAAGGAAGGTGGCTTGCCATTTACCTTTAGACTTAAGCTACAGCAACAACTCTTCCCTGAGTTTACAGCCTGAAGCCCACTCACCCTGCAGAGTTGAACCTGCCAGGCTCCACAATTCTGTAAACCAATTTCTTAAAATAAATCAATCTCTTTCTTTCCATATCTCTCTAGGTATGAAGATGACTATGAATATAAATATGAATATATATCCTATTGACTCTGTTTCTCTAGAGAACCCTGACTGGTAAGTATACCACACACTACACACCATACTACGCTGGAAGCAAACCTTGATATTTGACGCTAGCGTGAACCTTTCTCTCCTTTTGATTTCCCAGGATACTCAGACCTCAACAGATGAAATGACTATGAGCTAAGGCTCCATGACTTAAGTTCCTGTTTCCACAGAGAATTTCTTAAATAAGCAACCACTTCCAACACTTACTTTCAATATTCTATCCCTTTATCCACTTAACATGCGCTTTTAATTAATTCCGTTTGAAGAGGTACAGGTAGACATCACCATCTCTTGTTCAAATTATTACAAGAGTGACTTTGCTAATTTTTTGGCTTTAAATTTTCCATTTCTCCATAAAGCAGTCGACGTGATCTTTTGAAAACGTAAATGAGTTAATGCTGTTCCTCTGCTTAAAGCCTTCCAATGGTTTATCTGCATTTATGGTAAAATCTAAACTCAAGGTCATCAGGGCCTATGAGGCCCCATTTGACTTGGTTTCTGTAACCTCTTTAATTTCATCTCATACACCAGCCACACCAGCCACATTCCTGGGTTCAATCAAGCTAAACTTTATAAGCAAACAGCAACTTGGGCCTTGAGTAATTGCTAGAAAAAAGGCTTGAGATGCTCTTCCCCAGGATTTTCTCCTACCTTCCCATAGGAGGCACCGTGAAGCAGTCCCTTCCACAGACAGAGTATCTGTCTGACAAGCCTGAGTCCAACCACCCGTACTATCCCTCCCTAACTTCTCACACTGGTTTTTGTTTTCTTCACAACAGTTTTTATTATTTGAAATTATCTTGTTTATTTGTTTGCTTTGTATGTTTACTATTTATTCCCCTAGAATAATAGTTGTTTAATAAGTATTTGTTAAAAGAAAAAAATCCTAAACAAGGTACCGTCCATTATTTATGGACACAGAAATTCATTTCCTATAATTTTTTTAGTTTTGAGATAACTGTAGATTACTGAGGTTGTAAGCAATTAAGAGGTCCCGTATACCCATTACCCTATTTCCCTCATAGTTACATGTTATGAAACTCCAGGATAATACAACATCCAGGATATTGATATTAACACAGTCAAGATGCAGAGCATTTCCATCACTACAAAGACCCCTCCTCCTGTCCTGTTACGGCCACACTCACTTTTCACATACACTCCCATTCTCAGCTCAAAGCAATCACTCATTTATTTTCCATTTCTATTATTTCACCCTTTCACAAATGTTATACAAATGGAATCATACGACTTTTGACATTAGCTCTTTTTATTCAGCCCAATTTTCTAAATATTCATCCAAATTTTGCATGAATCACATTTGTTCCTTTTTATTGCTCAGTGGTATTCCACAATATGGAATGTAGCTGATAATAATTGTTAAGACAAAGTGAAAAAAATACTAAATATCTAGGAAGCTGAAATATATCAGGGAAAAGAAGAGTTTCAAGAATCCAAGATAAAACCAACAGAGGAGGAATGCAGACAGAGTCCAACAATGGAAAAGTCACACAGCTGCAAAACATTTTCACAGCAGGCTGGGCAGGGGGTGGGTGGGGGAAGGCAATGAACTCATGTGGCAAACGAATGCACGGCCACAGCCTATTGTTCAGCTGAGCCAGCCTCAAAATTCGTGTAAAGTGCAGAGTGAGGACACATAATTTTATTCCAACGCTTTCTTCCTTGAATTGCTATTAAATTTTAAATAAACTGAGACACGAGCATTTACTGAAGTCATTATGACTCCATCACCCACAGCATGCAAATCTGTACCCATCATGCCAGACACTCTTTGCACTGAAATCTGTTCAAAGCCTCTCTTCTGACTTTTTATTTATTTACTTTGCAAATCTTCAGTAAGAAACATCCAGTGTCATCTGAAAGGACACACATCGCAAAAAACTAATTTCCTCCCTTACTGAAAGTAGGTGATGTGTGACTTCCCATTGAGTACAGTCGCCAACAAGGCACAGGTGTGCACCGCATGAGGAGGTGAAAATGTGATCACAGGAAGAGAAATGCTGCGATTCTGTCCCTATATCCGTAAAGTGATCAACCCCAAATGGGCTCCTCCTATTCCTTCTCATAAAACACACGGAGTCCGGCAAGCAAGAAAACCAGAAACTTTGCCGCATTCAGACTCACAACTACTATAATTGGATTTAGAACAAAGAATAAAAGTTTTTATTCCCCATTCATTGATTCTCTGGTTTACTACAGAAAACTGCCCTGGAAATCTCTTGTGTTTTAATTTTTTCATGCTACACTTGTTTAATTGGTAAAATCAACATCAAATGAGTTTTCCTTATTCTTCAATTTAACTAAATCAACCACTTAACACCTCATTCTCTAAAAGGCAGTTCAGAAAAAGTATAACTTCCCATTGTTTTTAGTGACAAAAAGTTGTTTTAACTGGAAATGCTTAAAAATCTGACTCAGTTAAGAGGAAACTGAACTTAACTAAATAAGGCAAGGCATCAAACAGAATACCATTCATTCAACAGCCTCTTATTTCAACTCAGATGGGTAAAAATAAGTTACATACAGGGTTATCCAACAAAGGATTATTTGTATCAGCATGTTTAGGAAAAAACTTAAATATCCATTAATAGGGGACTAATTAAATAAACTGTGGTACATTTAAACGTTGTGTCCATAGTAAAAAGATAACCAAGATCTTTTTGTACTAATATGAAATAACGATCTCTGATACAAATGACTCTAATATTCTCTGAATGCCCTTTGTTTTAAAAAGATAAACAAGGAAGTGTGTGTATTTATATGCTTGTCTATATATGCATATAATGTTTCTGTATGGATATGAACAAAGCGATAACTCTGGTTGCCTGTATGGAGGAAAATCAGATGGCTGAGAAACACTGGTTTAAAGACAACTTTCACTGCCTTTATTTTACAGTTTTTGAATGTCTGAGCCATGTAAATGATTCCCTATTCAAACTATATTAAATTTTAAATTTTAAAATTTTAGAAATAGTTATTGAGTTTCTGGTATAAAACATAATAAAGTCGATCAATAACTATACTGTACTCCATAGATAGATTGTCATTAACTTTGGACTGAATGCATAATGCATCATACTTACATAAAACCAATTAAAATCTCATGAGATAAACATGATCAGGTTGAGTTAACCCAGATGAGCCCCTAACACAGAAATCTACTCAATAGAACTGATTTTACTTATGGGAAAAATGGCAGATAAAGATGTTATGATATGGGAGATGTGATATATATATAAATATGGCCAAATTTACCTCTTTTACCATTAAATCACATTTTCTGTAATTCTCCCTATTGGTAAGACACCGGAAGAACTCTTTAGAAATTTACAATATATTGGCTAGTTTATACATTAGTATAAATCAGGTCACATAATTTAACACAATCTACTATAGTTAGGGTTCAAGTAACCAAGGGAAGATAACACAAGAAAGTCTTACTCTTGCAGAAAGGAAAATTTTGGAACAATCTAGAATCTTTCCCAGATTTACTGAATACAAGAGATGAACACTCCTAGTAGCTGGTTACTAAGTTGTTAAACATCCAAAAGGAATAATTTAAATAGAGGATAGACATCTTAAAGAAAACTTGGTTTAATTTTAAATTCTGAAAACACTAGCTCTCAGCAATGGAAATAGAAGCTTTATTAAATAAAAGCAAGTACCCATTTACAGTAAGGCACTAAAAAATTGAAAGTAATCTCTGACTATAAGTCTCTGATTGAATACTTGTTGTTCTTATCATTAAAAATCACAATATCCTAAAAGTGATTTACTTCTTAGAAAACCTTCCTTAAATTGGTACCAAAAGAAGCCAAATGAAAAAATAATCAGTATTGGCAAAGAGTGGTTGAAATCTACCATACAGCAATTAAAATGATAAATACAGGGTATTTCATATAAACTATAAATCCTTATATTTAAATCATTCTTGGTATGCCCCCTTTCAAATGTTTTCATTTCCATTAGAGTTTGTTGGTATAGGAAGCAGATCCCCAATTACTTTAAACTGAGATTTTACAGTTACTCTTAAGCAGATACATTAAGTCTGAAGGAAGGATGCCAATTTCAGATGGCAATATTTTTTAAGTACCAAGTAAGAAAGCAATAAAAAAGAGTTCGCTTTAGGTAAAATTATTCCAAACATTTGGTCCAAAAGAAAGGTGACTGCAGCTGCAACTAAAATTTTAATGCTGGAAATATTTTTTTTAATTTATTCTGGTCATTAGGTATTTTGAAAATGCATCTTCTTTCTAATGGAAAAAAATGGCCCAGAGAGAAAAATTAGGTCACGGGATCAATAATAAACACAAATATGTTCATATGAATATGAAAAAAGTTTAGAAATATAAGCATTATGGTCAAAGTTACAAAAGTTCAGTAATTAGAAACACTGTTTCTAAATTATCCAAGGTTATTTTAGGGTCCCAAAAGTACAGGGCTTTCTCTCTCATACTCAAGTAGTTATTCTTAAAATCAACCAAGTAAATTTTTCTCAAGAAACATAGTATTAAACATATTGCTGAAGACTGAAATAAAGCTAGGCTAATCCTATCCATACTTTCTGGTGTACAAAACTTTTCATTTCTGGAGTGATCAAATGAAAAGCAAAAGAAAAAATGAAACATATTAATTATTTTTATAAAAAGACAAAGCAACACTGATCCATTATGAAAGAAATCTGCAATTTCTTCATATTTTAATTTTGTTTAAAAAAAGAGTAAGGGAAATACAGCACATTCCAATTCTAGTAATATTTTATTTGTGCATCATGGAATTTAATCAAAAATTAATTTAAATGGGCCTCCAAAAAATATTATAATATATAATAAAATACATTTTGAGGACTACTAAAAAAAGGAAAGAATAATAAAAATAAGAGGCTACTGTGCCCTCCGCTCCTGGGCATCACCCAGCATCAGTCCCAGCCTTCCCGGGACACCCTTCCCAGCCACTCCAGCAGGGCCTTTGCCTCAAGCCCTGGACACAGATTGACCGACACCCAGCGGCCAGTGAAGGTTTAAGTGCTCAATGAGGACCAGCAGTGGGACAGCCAGGGCAGCGGGCATGTCATCCAACTATGCTGAGTGGCTGAAGGGCATGTCCCTGCTAGTTAGGGCCTGACAAAACATGGCCAACTGGACAAGGGAATGGCAAACAGCTTCAGTAGTCTTGCCTTGAGAATCTCATTAACTGGATAGAAAGGTAAAAAGACATGACAGTGAAAGGTGAACCCCTGAGGTCGTAGGTGCCCAATATTCTACTGGAGTAGAGCCGAGAGATAGCTACAGAAAGAATGAAGAGGCTGAGCCAAAGCAGAAACAACACCCAGTTGGTGGTGGTGAAAGTAAAGTCCGATGCTATAAAGAACAATATTGCATAGGAACCTAGAATGCTAGGTCCATGAATCAGGTAAATTGGAAGTGCTCAAACAGGAGATGGCAAGAGTGAACATTGACATTTTAGGAATCAGTGAACTAAACTGGACTGGAATGAGTGAATTTAATTCAGATGACCATTATATCTACTACTGTGGGCAAGAATCCATTAGAAGGAATGGAGTAGCCGTCAGAGTCAAAAGAGTCTGAAATAGAGTACTTGGGTGCAATCTCAAAAATGACATTGGTTCATTTCCAAGGCAAACCATTCAACATCACAGTAATCCAAGTCTAGGCCCCAACCAGTAATGCTGAAGAAGCTGAAGTTGAATGGTTCTATGATGACCTACAAGACGTCCTAGAACTAACACCAAAAAAAAGATGTCCTTTTTATCAACGGGAACCCCAATGCAAGAATAGGAAGTCAAGAGATACCTGGAGTAACAGGCAAGTTTGGCCTTGGAGTACAAAGTAAACCAGGGGATTTGCTAAGAGTTTTCCCAAGAGAATGCACTGGTCATAGCAAACACCATCCTCCAACACAAGAGACGACTCTACACATGGACATCACCAGATGGTCAGTACCGAAATCAGATTGATTATATTCTTTGCAGCCAAAGATGGAGAAGCTCTATACAGAGTCTACTGAGGAAGAAATTAAAAGACTGAAAATTAATCTGTCTTATTTAATACTATCAAATAATTATTTGGAAGAAAGATTATTAAACTTCCAGTTCATGATAAATTTGATGGTGTTGCAAAATCTAGTAAGGACAGAGAAACTAGACAAATGGACCTAAGTGAAAAGAAATATGGGCAAGAAATAAAATTATATTCAATCCAGAAAAATGAAATTTAATATCGCACATTATCAGAAATGTAAACAATCAGCAGGAAATGTAAGAAATAAATGCCAAGTTGAAGCACTAGAACTAGATAAAAATTTGAGATGATAGCAAGATACACATAATAAGCACCAAGTAGTTTCAAATTCACCAACCTGAATTTCTAAGAAATATACTTTTTCAGTCAAAGTAATTTATTACGTGTATACTGACTACTCTTTGCCACACTAAAGGAAGGGATTGAAGAGAGGAAATATCATCACTTCCTTGGTATAAGATATCATAAAATTGTATTAATTTGTATAATTATTTCACCTTTATAAACTACTATATTAAAGATTTTACATGCTTTTTAACCCTGAATTATAAATGTTATACTTTTGAAAGGAAGGCAAGAAAAAAAATGAAGAAAGAAGAAAAAAAATAAAGAAGGGAGGTGAAAAAAAGAAACTAGAAAGAAATAAAAACATTTCATATCCTCCAGATAACCATTCATTTAACAACATATTTCTTTTTATCTTCCACTTCTCCAAACACCTTTAAAAAGCGCCACACTGATCAGACAGAAAATTCTCATTTAGAATCTCCATAGACGTTTACATGACCCAAACAAATAATTAGGGTCATTTCAAGGTCAAATGAGTAAAGTTAATGACACGAAGAGATAGTACGTGGTTGAGCACATTCTATATGACAGACAGGTCGCATATATTATCAAGTTTAATTTTCACAATGACACTAAAAGGTATATTGTTATAAAGACGTCACTGAAGAACAAAGAGAAGAACCTAGCCAAAGGTCAAGGAACTAGCAGGTGGCAGAAAATTAAGAGCCAAGTCTGTCTGACTCCAAACCTTTTGACTGTACCACGTTTCCCAAACTGTATTAAGCACCTTAAAATAGAAAACATATTGAACTCTATCTGGGTCAACAGTTACATGAAATAGAAGAAGAAAACAAAATAAAAAGAGGAGAAGGAAGCATAAGTCAACTGCATTTCAATAAACATAATAAAATAGAGGAGAAGGAAGGAAAACCAAGGAAGGAGAAAGAAAAGGTGCCCCCGAGTTACTTACAATCCTATTGAGGAATGAAATAACTACAGTCTTCAAGGTCTGACATGTAAATAAGTCTCCCAGATTTTATAGAAGAGATTTCTCAGCATAAATTCTGACACAGAAGGTGTCCTAGACAAGACCCTCAGTATGGTATGATTTGAATAAAAAATCTGGGATGGACAAATTCCAAGAAGAAAAACAACACAATTCCTAGAAGGAAATGATGATTAGCATAGAGGAATGAAAAATCAAGTCCAGATATTTTCTGGAATGTTACATCTGCTTATATCCTTAAGTGAACTTTAATTTTTTACATCTTTTTATACTCTAACCAGCTTAGTTTTCCTTTTTTTAAGGTTTATTTACTAGACTTTAAAATTCACAGAGATTTGCAATATTTAACTTGTGAGATAAAATTGTGTCTCATAATCTAAAATCGTTCATGTGAGACTGAATGTTCCATTTGACCAATTATTTCTAAACAGCTGACGTTATTTGTTGCATTTTAAATTCCAGTCCTTAAATTCACCCTGACTGAGCAATGATCTCCCTTTTGTGGTGACAGTTCTTTCTGATAAGTGATTATGTTATTTATTTCCTCAGCAGAGAGTCTGCATGGGACCTACCACCAGGAGTTAGTTTCTCCTGGGATTTATGGTTAAAAAAAATGCTAAGTTTTCTAAATATTACATTATCAAGGTCTTGATATTTTGTACCTAAACAATACTTACACCACTGGGGAAGAGAAGTGAATTCAGCACAGGAATAAGGCAAAGCTACTATTCCCAGTCACTTGTGTTACCTAACACAACTCTCCAAAAGGACATCTTTCTCTGTAGAAACAAGTTTTCATCTTCCACTTATTCCTGTTTCTTTGGAAGGAAGATATTATCTGTTTATGCAGAGCTAAATTATCAGAATGGGAGAATTGGTGTGAATGTGAAACTGTTCAGCTAAAATAATTATATCCTAGTCGGTAAAGAATCTGCCTGCAATGAAGGAGACCCGGGTTCAACTCCTGGGTCAGGAAGATCCCCTGGAGAAGGAAATGGCAACGTACTCCAGTATTCTTGCCTGGACAATTCTATGGAAGAGGAGCCTGGTGTGCTACAGTCCATGGGGTTGAAGAGTAAGACATGACTTAGCGACTAAAGAGAAAAAGAGAGAAAATAATTATAAGATAAAGTTTTTATAGGGGCTTCCCTTGTGGCTCAGATGGTAAAGCATCTGCCTGCAATGTGGGAGAGATGAAGTGAAGTGAAGTCGCTCAGTCGTGTCCGGCTCTTTGCGACCCCATGGACAGTACCCTACCAGGCTCCGCCATCCATGGGATTTTCCAGGCAAGAATACTGGAGTGGGCTGGGCAATGGAGCGAGAAGTGGCCAATCTATATAGGATGATCCTTGGGGTAGTATTACGGAACCCCAGAGGTAGTGCGTATAAAGCAATAGTTTGGATACAGAGACAAGATGCAAATGCGAAGACCATGCCTGGAAAGTAAGGCATCAAGGAACTCTAACCTTCTAACCATCCAAGCCTAAAGCCCCAAGGGATGAACTAAATTGTGAAGACATCGCTGAGCTTCCAGAGTCACCATAGTTGAAGAAGATATGAAACAGTCAGGGCCAGGCCAGAATAAAGACATCTGGCAAGAAACAGAACTTAAGAGAGACAGTAGACCTATAATCAAATGTGGAAGTGTAAACAGCAGCTATGCACAATGCCTAAAAGGAAAGCAAATTCAGCACGTCTGACTGATCTTATGGTCCTGACACTTTGCTGCAGGAGCTTTGGGGTCTTGGCCCCAGTTTCTCAGAGGAAATGAAGAGATTACATGAGTTTTATACCAAGAGCAAACCCTCAATGCCTAAATGTATGTAATGGGGAGGCCTGGTAGATATAGGGTTACAAGATAGCTGAAAGAAAGCCTTGGACTCCCCAAATTTTTTGTCATATCCTGGGCCCTAAATTTCTCAGAATTTCTCAGAGAAAGATTTGATACATATACCACGTGCCCATGTATCAGAAAATGAATTGATAAGGTAGAAGTTATGAGCTAGAGTATAAAGTATAAATATAGGTTAAACCATGGAATAATAATATACAGACAGAAAGAGAATAATAAGGCACTTATCTTTCTTTCTAATGGTCAAGAATGACTTATAATACACAACTTGGGGGAAGACGTTTATACGTTCACATCATATCTCTTCCCATCCTCCTACGATCATCTAATCTAGACACTTCCATTAACATCCTTTTAAATTGATAATATATTATGTTTGACCATTTTGGCAGGAACATTTTAATGGTGGAACAGTGAGGCTGCGTGTGCTACAGTCCACGGGGTCACAAAGAATCAGACACGACTTGGCAACTGAACAACAACCACCGTTTCAAAGAAGCAAAAAACATAAGGGAAAATTTTTCCTTAAATTAAACTTCCATCTCTTGCATCAGTATCCCATAGATTGCTATACAAAACATCAGCAATTTGATTAATGTGTCGTGTTTAATAAAGATTCCATTAAACTACATATCATAATGATATGAAACTTTGGCCATACTTAAGTTGCAGTCACTGGCACATATTTGGGACTTCAGTTCAGTTCAGTTCAGTCACTCAGTCGTGTCCGACTCTTTGCAACCCCATGAATCGCAGCACGCCAGGCCTCCCTGTCCATCACCAACTCCTGGAGTTCACTCAGACTCATGTCCATCGAGTCAGTGATGTCATCCAGCCAGCTCATCCTCTGTCATCCCCTTCTCCTCCTGCCCCCAATCCCTCCTAGCACCAGAGTCATTTCCAATGAGTCAACACTTTGCATGAGGTGGCCAAAGTACTGGAGTTTCAGCTTCAGCATCAGTCCTTCCAAAGAACAGCCAGGGCTGATCTTCAGAATGGACTGGTTGGATCTCCTTGCAGTCCAAGGGGTTTAGAGTAACTAAATCCTAGACATCAAAGCAGTGAACCATGTATATTCTTCAGGTCAAGTTCCATGAGGAAAAGCAAACCACAGAGAGTCCATGGTAATGCTCCAAACCATGATGAACTGAGGCAATCTCATTTTGTTGACCATTGCCTCAGGTCATTGTAATTTAATGAGCAGCAATCCTCTTTAAAAATATGTTTCAGGCAGCAAGGTGCCTGCTGGGAGAGAGTGGCTACGTGTGAACAAATCAATATGCACTGTGTGCTTTCAACCATTCAATAATCGATTCACCCTTGTTATAAGAAAATAAATGTCAAAGTCCCCAAAGTTAATTTCTGAAGAAAGCATTTACAAGGCTATCACATTATTAAAAGTTTCCATGGGTTATCTTCTATTTGCTATTGAGATCTCTGTGTTACATCTCACAATATTCCATTCAAAACCAGTAAGGGAATCCTGAAAGTAAATTCCAGCAGAAAGATTGGTTGCATTTCTCTGCTATCACCAGAGTGTTGAAGGCCTATTTGGACTAAAGCATTTTACAGACTCATCTCTTTTTTCCCCGCTCTAGTCATACTTTTAAACATACCAGCTGCATTTAAGAAGCTATCAAATAAGGCTTTCAGCAGGCTTAACTATAAGATGTCAGATCTTCTGCTTCATGTGTTATTCAGTAATTTTCAATTTCTCAAAATTTGTGCATTAAAAGAAGATAATGTATTCTTTAGACTAGTCAGAATTTTCAAAAGTCTTAGTTATACACTATGGGCTTTCAACATTTCCCTGTTGCCATAGAAATGGGTTTATGAAGGACTGAATCTGTGTAGCATAATCACAAACATTAAACTGGCATATAAAAGCGTTCCAACCTAGCATCTCTACTGTCTATGCTAATGGTTTTGCTGCTTTTATAGCAGCATCTTCCCTGCTGTAACTCATTCAGGCAGCCTCAGACGCTATTTTTCACTGAACTGGATTTCAGAGGAGTGTCTTATACATTGTGTATCATTTTTCTCTTAGCTAGCTGAACTCTCAGCACAGTGCATTGCCATATCAATGAGTTCTCTGAATTAGAAGTCAGACCAGAGAGCTAAGCACATCAGAGCACCAAAAGCTTACTCATCCAATTAGTAGGATGAGTGGTAAGCGAGATTCATTTCCTTCGATTCCAATGTCATTGTCACTTAAAAAAAAAATTGATTAAGAGTTCACTTTAGTGAGTAAATATACTTTCTTGGTCACCTAAGTGACTAAACTTGATTTCCTCACATCTTTTTCTAAGACGGTCACTCATAATTTTAAATGACACGGCACTTACACATAAAGCTGAACATGTTTAGGGTTTTACTTGATTAATAACCAACCCACTCTACCATCAAGCCAGTCCAAAAAAACTCAAGCTAGTCACCTCGGGAGCTCTGAAAAAGTAATACAAAATACTCTTACATTTGTTCCTCTGCTATAAAGTTCAGTCAGGATTCCCAGCCCTTCTATTTTAACAGCTCAAAACTTTGATTTTCAATTCCCTGTAGATCAAGAAAGCAGATGTTCTCTTCTGCTATCTATCTAAACTGAAGTTAGTTAAGTTCTTTCTTATAACTGAAACTAGAATCTAAAATTAACAGCTACTTTAATTCTTCTGTGCATCATCTTTCAATACAATCTGGTGTTGGAATGGTCACTGTTCAGCAACTTCTCACTTAATCATAGAGAACTAGTTTCATTTGAGCTGATGTCAGTGGTGGTATTTTTATTCTTGGGAAGGTCAAGTCACTTGGATAATCCTCAAAGGAAATACTAAACTCAACTTACTTTAACCATATAAAGAGAGTGCGCAGTGCCAGTTGACAAAATAATGAAGTATGACTGTTTTCTGTCACTTAGACATTTAGGTTGTAAAGCAAGGTTGAGAAAACTAAGATCTATTATTATTTGTTGGCTTTGTAGCCAAGTATCTATCCCTGCTTCCTGTGATATGATGTCCTTTACATGATCATTGACATAATACACACACACACACACACACACAATATTTAAACCTTAGCTAGATGGAGTCAGGAGACCAAAAGAGAGAGTTCTCATGCCCTGCAGTAAGAGCAGAGTCTAACAGGAGGAAGAAAGGCTCATCTTCTTTCCTGACAGAGTTGATGGGACATATTTCCAGTACTCAAAGGGATTATCCTCAAAAAGGAGATAAGGCAAAAAATAACACAGAAGACATTCTATCTGTGGTCCCTGATTGTTTCAAAATAAACTTGAATAGAATAACACAAAGTAAAAATATACTATCAGAGACTTTTAGAATTAACTAGTAAAGCAGATTATACCACATTTTTTGTTCCATGAGCAAGCCCTGATAACACAATTAAGGTTGGTCAAATGTAACTTTTACTTCATTTGGGACAATATGATGGCTACTCCTCTGAACTGCTTAGAACACTTATCAATTTCTCTTCATGTTCATGATTCATACTTTGATCAGGCCCCAAAGTACAACCAACATAAGTTAAGGTCACAATTTGAATTAATATCAAACAAATTTTTAAATGTGTAACAAAAGGCCAACATTAGCATGAAGCAAGAGAAGTCACAACTCTGAGTCCATGTAAAATATTTCTCTTTTAGCACTAGCATATCAGAAAATATGTAAAATACCTCTTTAAAAATGTCTACCCAGGCATTAATATTATAAATGATACAAGCAAACTTTTCTTAACCCAGGGTTCTCCCATTATTTTCTTTAACCTGCCGACTCTTAAAAACCACTTATTCCTCCTCACTAAAAAATTACTTACCTCGTAACTTTGTGCATATTTCACACATCAGGTATTTGCATTAATGAAAATAAAGTATAATATGATACTTAAGAACTTTCAAATTCAGATAGATCTATTTTGCTTTTCAAAAATGGGCAAACGGATTCATTTCTCTGATGTTCAGTCTCTTACATGAAGAGAGTATAATAATAACTGACCTAATTGTTTGGGGAAGAAATAAGAGTGAAATACATAAAGCCCTTAGTAGCAAAGCACTCACATATAATAAGCCCCAACAAAAGGCTCAAAGGCAAACTACCAAGCCAACACACCATCTTGGGAGAGAGAAACTTCAGCCTGAGAATTAAAAGTCTTTCATGTTACATGAATTATATGTCTGCATTGGTTTCCTATTCTTGCTATAGAAACTTACCAGAAACATAATGGTTGGCTGATGCTGCTAAGTCGCTTCACTCGTGTCCGACTCTGTGCGACCCCACAGACAGCAGCCCACCAGGCTCCTCCATCTATGGGATTTTCCAGGCAAGAACACTGGAGTGGGGTGCCATTGCCTTCTCCGCATAATGGCTTAAGACCATACAGATTTATTACCTTTAAGTTCTGAAGGTTAGAAGTCTGAAAAGGGTCTCCCTGGGCTAAACTCGGGATGCTGACAGAGCTGCATTCCTTAGGGAGGCTCCAGGGGAGAACCTTTTCTTTTCCTTTTCTAGCTTTGACAGGCTCCCATCAGTCCTTGACTACAGCCTGCCTCCATCTTTACGACCAGCAGCACAGCATCTTCAACACTCTCTCTGACTCTGACTCCCCTTCTGCTTCCTTCCGAGAGTTTACAGGACTTCTGTGATTACCTTGAGCCCACTGGGTAATCCAAGGCAGTCTAACTGATGAGCAAGCTTAATTCCATTTGTATTCTTAATTCCCACCTGCCATGTAGCATAGTATATATGCACAGATTTCATGTAGTAGGACATATGCATCATTGGGAAGCCATTATTCTACTTACCACAACATCTCTTTTTATACTTATGCTTTGAACTACAAAATGACAATTCCTAGGATTCACTTCAAGCCAGTATACTATTTATATTTTTCATTAACCCAGAAAACACACCCATCCTGGAAAATTCACAATTATATTTCTCTACTTTTCAAGTTTTCTTTCATGCCTTTTTACAAGTCTCTTCCATTTTTTTTTCAAATGTCAGTATTATATCCAACAACTTTGTGAGCTTATCTTAAAACTTCTTACACTTTACACACTTTTCTTGATTTTGCATTTAGATAATTTTATTATCTGAAAATAAGAAAAGTTCTTTATAGCTTTTTTTTTCAATTCTTTAAACCTCATTTATTTTTGATATCTTAGTGCATTGTTCAGGTTCTCCAATACAATACTGAATAGTGAGTGTAAAGTGGGAATAACTGTCTCATTCCCACTTCAATAAAAACTACTAGGGGATAACTATCTCTCACGCCTCATATTTCCATAGACTTTAAGTTTACAACTCTATGTGACTAACTATCACTACTTTATCAACCTGATATGTTTAAAAAGAACTGAGCATGCTCTAATCACCCCGTTCTGGGCCACTCTTTGTCAAAACCACTTTCCTTTTGCAATACTGGGTCCTATGACACAGAAAAGGAGACAGTAAAAGGATCAATGGTTTCCAGGAGTTTGGATGGGGAGGGATGAATAGACGGAGCACAGAGGATTTTTAGGGCAATAAAAGTACTCTGTATATAAACAGATGGACTTCTCTAGTGGCTCAGATGGTAAAGAATCTGGCTGCAATGCAGGAGACCCGGGTTTGATCTGGGTTGGGAAGATCCCCTGGAGAAGGGAAAGGCTACCCACTCCAGTATTCTTGCCTGGGAAATCCCATGGATGAAGGAGTCTGGGGGACTACAGTCCATGAGGTTGCAAGGAGTCGGACACAACTGAGCAACTAACACTTTCCTACTTTCATAAACAAATTGATATTTTCAATAGGGCAATTTCTTTGATACACTGCATTCTATTAGAGAATCTTCTGTTCCAAATGTTACATTTTACATATGTATGTATTTATGTTTTACCTCCTTATAAAAATGATAACAAGATAATATAGTTTTAAACCACAAGGGAAATGAGAAAAAAAAAAAAAGTGGGCAATCTATGTCAACAAATGTCAGGATATGGAAAGGAAGTGAATACGTTGTAACACACTTAGATGTGCAGAGAAAGCGAAAATGTCAGCAGTGCAGTGGGGCACACCCGTGAGATGAAGGCAGGAAGCCTCATAAACACCTCCCCAAGTGGAGAACCTGGTGAATGGCAAGCTAGAAGCAAAAGTATCCATCACAACAAACCTCCCCTCACACAAACCCAGACTCCTACTACAGGTAAACAAGGAACAATGCCCTTTGGAAAGAGATGGAGAGCTTTAGTCTTTAAAGAAATTAACTAGACAGGATAAAAACTCGGGGAGGCAGTGCAGAGGATAATAAAGTTAAATTCTATGTATTGAAGAATGAGTTTCCAGCCTTCTCTCCCACCTAAATTCTCATTATGCTAGAAGTCACATACTCTAACAGTGGAGTAAATTAATCTCTGGAGAAAAAGATCAGAGGAAAAGCCAACAAGACATTCAGGGGTCCCAGAATGAATCTTCTGAATGTCTGTTAGACTCAATTTCTATAAATAAAATCTACTCCACACACACACACCATAAAGTTCCCCATCAGTCTTTAGTCCTCACTTCTAAAGTTGAATGGCTGCCAAGAACCAAAAGAGATTTTAAAAAAGGCCTTCAGCATGCAAAAGAGATGGATTAAAGAAAGTTCACAAAATAGAGAAAAAATATTTTCTGAGATATAAAAGAAGTTATTTTATCCTCAAAACAAAAAAAAACAAGGTACAGTTTTGTTTTGTTTTGTTTTTAATGGGGTATACGAAATAGGAAGAGAACATGGAAATGCTAGAATAACTGAAATGTAAGTCTTAATAGTCTACCTTGTGAAAGAAAATGAAAGAGTTAATCACTATGTCCGACCCTTTGCGACACCATAGACTAAACCCCTTCACACTCTGTCCATGGGATTTTCCAGGCAATAATAGTGGAGTGGGTTGCTATTTCCTTCTCCAGGAGATCTTCCCGAATCAGGCATTGACCTCAGGTCTCCTGCAATGCAGGCAGATTCTATACTACCTAAGCCACCAGGGAAGCCCAGTCCATCTTGTAGGAAGGTAATTAAAAAAAAAAAGAAGAAGAAGAAGAAGAAAAGAGTGGGAAAATAGGAAGAAAGGATAGGAAAATTAGAAGATCAGAGCAGGAAGTGAAATACCTAACCAATGTTCTAAGTTAAACACAACAACAAGAAACAATACTTCCAACAACTGGAGGTTAGTTACCACGTTGAAAGTGAAAGTGAAGTCATGTACGACTCTTTGCGACCCTGTGGACTGTAGCCCACCAGGCTCCTCTGTCCATGGGATTCTCCAGGCAAGAATACTGGAGTGGGTTGCCATTTCCTTCTCCAGGGGATCCAGGGATCGAACCCAGGTCTCCTGCATTGCAGGCAGATGCTTTAACCTCTGAGCCACCAGGGAAAAACCACATTGAAAGGGACCACTGAATACCAAGCGCAATGAATTGAAAAAAGGCCCACGCTAAGTTATATTATCATAAAGGTCTAAAAAACTGGGTATAATAGGCTTCTATAGAAAAACTTAAAGGAATATACACAGAGGATGACACAATATACAATATGACATAGCAATTCTCAGCAACAACAGGGAGAAATGCCATCAAATTCTGAAGAAAGCAATACAAATTGTAAGTATATAACCAATCAAACTATCAAGCAAGTCTGAGAGTAGAATGAAAGTATTGTTAAGCATGCAAGCTTTACAGTCTTTACATGATTCCTAAAATGTTCACTAAAATGAGGCAGATAATCAAGAATGGGGAAAGTCTAAAATTCAGGAAACAGGACAACTACTGAGAGATACAGGGAATATTCAGAATAAAGACAAAGAGAAGACCCAGGTGAGTTGTGCTTCAGGCCTAAAGAACAACTATTGTAATTTGGAACAATAATAAAGTATACAAGAGAACTGAGAGTTACTGCATTGTCCACTCTGGTTGGAATGGGGGCAACGGATACCTTTTACATCATAGTCAGTGGAAATGCAAACCTGGAGGTTTGCGATACGAGTCACCTCGTGCATCAGTAAGCTTGGAAGGGCTCCAAATAAGATGCCTCCTGGTCAAAAGAAGAAAGAAAGAAACTGATAAAATTATGAAAAGGCTCTGATGCTAGGAGGGATTGGGGGCAAGAGGAGAAGGGGACAACAGAGGATGAGATGGCTGGATGGCATCACTGACTCGATGGATGTGAGTCTGAGTGAACTCCGGGAGTTGGTGATGGACAGGGAGGCCTGGCGTGCTGCGATTCACGGGGTCGCAAAGAGTCGGACACAACTGAGCGACTGATCTGATCTGATCTTACCATAAAGAAAAAAGTACCCAATGGTGTTTCACAGTTCCACGAAAGAGTCTGTAAGGAATTAGTGATCATTAGAAAGAAAGCTTTCAAAGTGAGGCAATTTTCAACTCTAGGAAAACCAAGAATATCTGTATTGCTGGAAAGGTGAGCACCATGTACAATTAAAAGACACTTGCTCCTTGGAAGAATAGCTGTGACAAACCTAGACGGCACATTAAAAAGCAAAGACATATTTTGCTGACAAAGGTCCGTCTAGTCAAAGCTACGGCTTCTCCAGTAGTCATGTATGGATATGAGAGTTGGACTATAAAGAAGACTGAGCACAGAAGAATTGATGCTTTTGAACTGTGGTGCTGGAGAAGAGAGAAGACTCTTGAGAGTCACTTAGACTGCAAGGAGATCCAACTCACCCATCCTAAAGGAGATCAGTCCTGGGTGTTCATCGGAAAGACTGGTGGTGAAGATGAAACTCCAATATTTTGGCCACCTGATGTGAAGAGCTGACTCATTTGAAAAGACCCTGATGCTGGGAAAGATTGAAGGCAGGAGGAAAAGGGGACAACAAAGGATGAGATGGTTGGATGGCATCACCGACTTAATGGACATGAGTTTGAGTAAACTCCGGGAGATGATGAAGGACAGGGAAGCCTGACGTGCTGCAGTCCATGGAGTCACAAAGAGTCGGACAACAGAGCAGCTGAACAACAAGAATGTACAAGTAGAGTGTGTTACTTGGCATGTCAGTTAACAGTATTTATGTAATCATTAAAGTGAAGACTGAATATTAGTCACGTCAAATACCATGATATAGTTTTGCTGGGACAATATTAAAAGAAAAAGAACATATATGTACACATCCATTTAATAAAGTAATATGGGGTGACACTTAAGAATAAAACCAGCTGGAAGAACTGAACGTAGTTTCTCTTAAAACAAGATTTGGGGTGTGGTACAAGAGACAACTCATTCTAAACTCTATCTTATAAACCCATTTGATGTTTTTTTTATCAAGTAGATGTTACTGTTATTTAGATTTAAAAATACACTTGGTAAATATGAATGTTAGACATTAAATACCAAGTGCTCCTGCTTTGATTGCTGATTGTGCAAGTGTTATTTTAATCTGTTGATACTGCTTTCATGATGTGATCTGTGCCATTGTACAAATTTGATCTAGTAGAGATTCATAATGAGGAAGCTGTTTTTCTCAAATTCTAAATGCATCTTTTATTTTGTCTTTGTCAGTTTCCTTTCGGAAAAAAAATTGAAAATAAGCAGAGCTGATTACAGTTTATTAAGAACAGATGGATAATGTTTCCATTAGGAAGTGGATCAAATGGACATAATTTTTTCTCCCTTTTTATGTCCATCATCTGCAATAGATACTAGAACGTGTTATACTCATAACACATAGATTGAAAAAGTAAATATTCCTAGACTACAGGTTCAAAATCTAAAAGAAAGAATTTTATTTTCCTTCCAGGGACAAACAGACAAACGACAAAGCAATCTTCGTAGTTCTTAATGAGATCCCAAGGTAATCATGATGGTGTCAAAAGTGAAATAGTTGAATATCTGAGTTTTTACGAAATGTTTTTCCTAGAACCTCCGGGTTGATTTTAACAAAGAATACTGGACAACAAAGGTATAATGCACTTTTGCATTCCTGGAACATCAAGATTTATTATCAGGAGTTCAGCACTGATTAATGATATCACAGCAAATACCAAAAGGGAGCATGGAGACATTTGTCACTTATTATAAAGTGTAGTCACATTTGTTTTACTTTCTTGCCGAGGGTCCAAGGAACCAAAGTCATTACTTTATGAATGAAATATTGTATGCCAGAAATTAATCATAGGGCATCTGGAGATCTCCAGTTCCCCTGGATTATCATCTACGCATACAATTTGGGGAGAGAACTGAGAGAGCTGCTTAGGGCTTTCGAATACTTGAGAGCTACAGTATTGCCTAGGGCAAGACACGGGCCCCTCGAGGCCACACGATAATTGTGTGACTGGCAAATTCCCTCAGCTCTAACCTGAATTCCCCTTGATCCCAGAATGATTTTGCTCCCTGCCATCAATGAGCCAAGGGGTAATTTCATTATAAATGTATATTAATTTCTATCTTCCCTGTGACTTATTTTTTCGTGCATTAAATCGTGAACCTAAATTTAATCAAATAATTTTACCTACCAGGGTGTTTCAGTCTCTTAACTCAAGGACACTGAATCACTCACAGTTAACTGCAGGTTATAGACATAGCTAACAGCTAAACTTAACAAGAAGGATGGTTTCATACCTTCACCCAACAGCTGCTGCTAGCATCATTTTTTAAGTGTTTGATATATGTAGCCTTGTTAGACAAGAAGTTGAAATGAAATGCAATTTCATGGGGTTAAAAGATATAACTGTACCTCTAGCCCACATACCCTCAACTGGGTCTTTTATTAAGTTTTGAAAGTGCTCCTGTTTCACTTTGTAGATGGTTCATCTACTACTTTTTGTTTCTTTTTATATCTCCCCCTTCACACACACATACACACACACACACACACACACACACACACACAATTTGTGATGACAGCATTAAACAGATTTCCAGAAAACTACTTCAAAATGTTTATTTTCTAGCCCTATTGCAGCAAAAATTGAAATTAGGTTTTTCCTCTACTATGAACAAAGAAAGTAAAGGGAGCAGTGAACAGATAAGAGAAGAAACATAAATGGGTCTAAAAGAATTAATCGCTTATTTTACTGGTTACTAATCTGTAGAGTCTGTAAGTGGACTTGTACTCCTTGGTTTAATTATCACTCCCTGACGCTATGTAAATGACATCCTGCACCTACTGCCCCTTAATTTCATGCAAAATACATCCTGTACCTGGTGCTTACCTTCCCTGCTCTCCCTTGTAACAGACAGCCCTTGTAGCTTTTTAATTTCAGAAAGAAAGTCACAGGTTGATAAACCAGAAGCAGACCCAATAACCCTACTACCTGACACCAGCTCTGACTGTCTTGAAATAACACAAGAAGAAAAGAACACAAGACTCAGTACTTTGCTCCTCATCAAATATCCCAGGTTGCGAGCCCCGCCTATGCGCTTCCCTCCATTTCACCGTGGAGGGGGCACAACTCTTGAAGCGCTGGACTGCGATGTCTTCCCCCCACACCTGGCAGAGGAATAAAGTCATCTTTCTATTTCCTCCACACTCTGTCTTCATATTTCTATTTGCATCAGTAGACAGGGAGCCAAGATTTGGGCAACAGTCACACTAAGAGTAAAATTTCAGAGCCCAGCATAAAGTAATTTAGTAACTTTGTTTTCCTGTAAATATAATTAAAAAATCATATGGTTAAATTCCCACTTTTGCCCTAGAATCTTAAACCAAACCACTCCCATTTAATTGAAATGACTTTAGAGAAATAAACTTGTCAGCTACGTATAATCAGACACACAAAAAATAAGAATTCAGAGTTTTTAACCATTTGTGGTACAATATTATTATAGGGTATGTCCTCAGGAAATAATATGGGGTCGCACAGAGTCGGACACGACTGAAGCGACTTAGCAGCAGCAGCAAGAAATAATTGACAAAAAAAAATGAAATGATCCACCCATTGACCAGAACTAGCAGAATTCTCTATGGAGCATTATGACACTGAGTACTGTTGTTAAAAATACTGGGATATAGGTAATTTCTATGATTTCAGTACTCCTATTAAATGGCCGCCCACCCCTCAAAAAAAGCTGCTACTCTTTGCTAATAAGGAAATCTCTGAGTTCGTGACAGTATTTGTGACAGAAATTGACATTCTCCTTGAGTTCTTAGGGCTTCCCTGGTGGCTCAGACGATAAAGAATCTGCCAGCAATGCAGGAGACCCATGTTGGATCCCTGGGTCAGGAAGATCCTCTGGAGAAGGGAATGGCTACCCAATCCAGTATACTTGCCTGGAGAATTCCATGGGCAAAGGAGTCTGGTGGGCTACAGTCCATGGGGTTGCAGAGTCATACAGGAATGAGCAACTAACTTAAAAAATTTGTAGTTCTTAATATTCTACAGTCCCCATTCCTACCTTGTCCAAGAGAACTGCTCATGCGGGCATGCGTGTGTGCTTAATCATGTCTGACTCTTTGCGACCCCATGGACTGTAGCCCACCAGGCTCCTCTGTCCATCCAATTTTCCAGGCAAGAATACTGGAGTGGGCAGTCATTTCCTGTTGCAGAGGATCTTCCCGACCCAAGATCAAACCTGCATTTCCTGCGATGGCAGGGGGATTCTTTCCCGCTGCATCACCTGGGAAGCCCGAGAACCGCTCACCCTATCGGACCTGTATTGCCAGCTTTTGTGCTCAGGGATAACTGGGATGGATGCATTGGACCATCTTCAGCCCAGTCCATCTGAATACAGTGGACAGTAGCACATGACCTAGTATTTGAATCTGTCTCTAGAATCTTCCTTCCTGCTATTTCCTTTATACATAGAGAAGTGTATATATATATGAAGGCGGAAATGCACACGTGCACACACACACAAAAACACACAATTTTATCATTCTGCTAATCTCAGACAACAGAGCACCACATGCAAATATATAGGCAAGCCCAGCCCTCAGCCCAGTCAACTTCCAATTCCGCAGAGCCAGTCCCATTGGCTGCAGATTTAAGAGCTAGGTAGAATGGTAAGTGGACACTTCACCCATTTGCTCTTGTTTATCAATAATGAGATGATGAAAGAGAGGCTCCAAAAGAGGCTCCTGGTTACCGAGCAGAAGAGACGACAGCCCATATGGTGGAATGTGAAGGGCACCATTATTTGTGAGGGAACGAATACCTGCTGGAAGATAACTCACAGAATATCAGGGCAAGAGGGAACCTTAAATTTAACTGGTCCAGCTCACCATCTGATAGTTTAATTCCTTCTGGAATTCCCTGTCAGTAGTTGTTTACTATTTTCTTAAAAATCACCCATAAATTTGTAGGGACTGAAATTGAAATACGGCAGGTTTAAGATTAATGAGAGGTATAGAAGGTGAGACAATAAATTCCATGGTAAAAGGAGGGGAAAAGAAGAAAAGGTAATTTAGGGTAGAAAGACCAAGGAGTTAACTAGTTTCTGAGGGAGGCCTTATTCTCAGAAACTTCTAGGTGTGAGTTCAATTTGATACAAATTCGATCTCTTTGTTACTTCATTCTACACACATTACCAAATACCTAGTATTTGCTAGGATTTGGGGACACAGGAGCAATCAATGCATGGTTTCTTTTCCCCTTTAAGGAGCTTAGACTCTGGCTGAGACATGTGCTGCACACAAAATCGTCTTGCAATGGGAGTGGTAAGTGCTAAAGCGAAGTACTCACTCTTAGAGGAGTAGAATTCAGGGAGCTCTCTGTGGGGATGATTATACAGCAGATGTGATTACAGGAGCTGGAATATTTGAGGACTTTGCTAGTGACCAAAGCAGATGGATGAGGTGAGTCAAGAGCCTGATGGAATCCCAAACAGTGTGTTCAGAGACAAAAAGTCCATGACATGATTAGCAAACAGTCAGACGTCAGACGTGGCTGCAGCTTGAGACGTATGGAGAAAAGACGGATGCTGCGAAGAGAGTAGAAACTCCACTAGGAAGGGTTCAGTACACTAAGGAAATTCAACTTGACTGAGCAAAAAATCTACTTCCTACTGTGGGGATTTGGGGATTCCAAGGTTAAATAAGCAGCAAAAAATAGGACCAAAGCAGTTACAGGAGACAGGGTCTTATGTTAGTTATCTACAACAGTGATCGGTCGGATAACTGAAAAAGTAGGAAATCAAGGAAAACACAAGTAATACCTTAAATATTTCACTTTATGCCACATAAGACACAATCATTATCTCCTACTTTTGATATAGGACAAGGTCTTTTCTTAATAAAGCATGGGTCTGATTCTAATCCCCCATCTTCCTTCTTCCACTACTCATGCATATAAACCATAATATGTGATTCCTTAGTGTCTCTCAGACAGGAATTTATAAATGCCATCAGAAAAGCCTACATTATAATAACTTTACTCCAATTGTTTATATTTGGTTTGCTCACACCTCATTTGACGGCAGACACAGTATTTTGAGCAATTTACCTTTATCAAGCCTTTTGCAGAGCATTCTAATTAGTTATCATGGAAACACCTCTTTTCACACTCAGACTACATTAATTCACAGATTATCAAGCAAATTATGTAATTATAATAATCACTGACACAACTGGTTTGGGAATACACGGTGGTAAGCATATAAGCCAGCTGATAGTGGAACAGTACAAACACACCAGACGAGCCGAGCAGGTCAGCAGACTGTTAGCCCTCCGTGCTCTGCAGGCCCCGGGCAGAGGACAGCATGCTGTGAACAGAATGGAGAGCGCCTGCTATCCTGGTGAACTGGTTAAGCGCACAAGGGAGAATAGAGAATTTGCCTTGAAAACCACTTTCTTGCCGACCCTCCATATACATTTAGATATCTCAGAGACTGGACCAGCCTTGGCAATCGTATAGTCACTCTGGGAGAAACAGTAATTCCAAAGATGCTATGTGGCTAGGGATTTTCCAGACATCCTGGAAGTGCCTCATTCGACCCCTAAACATACAAAACATGACATTAGGGTTTAGTTCAGAGGACTCGTTGTCCAAAGGAGTTCAACGGAAAGTGATTCAGTTAAAATTTTTAAAAAAACATTTCTGTAGTATGCAAGGCAAGTAATCAGATTTCTAGGGAGGCAGAGACATCCAGGCAAGAGTTACTATTGCAGTACATAAAGACTTTGCCTCACTCCTGTGCCAACCTATTTTTGAAGTCAGTTTTATACCCCAGAGGACCACGGACTGGTAAAGAAGGCTTAAGTACTGAAACCTTAGACTTGATAAAGGCCACAGTTCGCATATGTTCCAAGTCCAAACCCAACCACAATGACAACGCCTCACAATCTTAAAATGAACACCAGTGGAAGATTTTTGTGGAAGATATGACTTCATTATCCCCATAAACATTCTCACTAAGTGGCAACAAAGAATCCTAACCACGGAGAAGCTTTGTGACTTGTACATTAACGCACATCACTCTCGAAAGAGTATGAAATAAGAAGAACCCATATTTCAGATTCTTTAGGATCCATAATATTGTAACTCTTCAAGTTTTGTTCATTTTGGGGTTATTATGGAAAGTGTTTCAGTTAAGTTACAAAACAGACTAATATTCTTAAACCCTCCTATGGGAGGACA